>NC_041407.2:78293865-78393865 GCF_900747795.2 Erpetoichthys calabaricus
ATTTATAACCATAATACATGCACAACATAAGTTACGCTATATTTACATGTATGTGCTCAGCAAATGCTTTTATCCAAAGTGACTTACAAAGAGGTCAACATAATCGAGTAATCATCAGTCTGGGGGACTGTTTGGGAATAATTGTTACAGGACAAGGACACAAAATTGATCACCAAAAGTGATGAACTCCTAGCTGCTAATATCAGCTAGACAGAAAATTATCAAACAAGAGGGTCTTCAGACACTTCTTGAACACACTGAGGGAGTAAAAATTTCAAATGAAGATGGGCAGCTCGTTCAGCCAGTTCTACCAGATGCAAGCTATACAGTATATGAAAACGGCCTAAATTCACATTTGATGCCACTCAGAGGTGGCATCACCAGATGCTATGCATCAGCAGGCCTGAGTGCTCGAGAAGGAACACAAGACCTCACAAGTGTCTCCATAGGTGTAAGTGCTGACTTATTGACTGCTCTGTAAACAAGCATCAAGGATTTCAACTTAATATGTACCGCTACAGGAAGCCAATATACTGACCTGAAAAGAGGAGTGACATGTGCCCACCTTAGCTGACTGAACACCAAATGTGAGACTGCATTTTGAGTAATCTGCAGCGGCTTAGTGACACATGCCAGTTCTCCTGCCAGCACAGTAGTCCAGATGGGACAGGGCCAAACCCTTGACCAGGAATTGTGCTGGATACTCTGTCAGTGTTTTTGGTAATAAAGTACTAATTCACATGCACAGTGTTATGATGTGTCATTGGAAGCATGAGAAAATACTTATCTTGTTCCTGTTATATGCTGCATCTTAAACATAAGTATTTTCCCAGAGTGCTAAGTTATGTAAATGAGATGCTTCAGTAAAGAAATAGGGCACATAGGAGAAAAACATAATATCATATTCCTCCAACTATGGTGTCATGTAATATAACACAAAATTCTCAGTCCCACTTAATTCAGAGTCATGGGTGACCGGAGACTATCCCAGCAGTACTGGACCCAAGGCAAGAAACAGTCTACCAGAGGGGCCACTCATCCATACACCCACACTCAAGCCAAGTTTGAATCATCAGTCAACATAATCTGCATGTCTTTGTGGATGTGGGAGAGAAACCCCATACAAACACAGGGAGAACACAGAAATCCTACAAGGACAAGATCTAAAGACTTTGAATTCACGAGGCATCAGTACTACCCACTGTGCCACCCAACACTCTGATGCATGCAATATATTTACACATGACGGTAAAAATACAGTGACCTATTGCACACTTTTGCTGATTAACAAAGCCTACAGTGACATTTGGTTTGGTGTGCCACTCTACTTAAAAGCACTGAAACTCAAAATTAGTCTTTTAATGTTTTATGTTCAAAATAAAACTCTAAGAAAGAAAAGTTGAAATATTCTGTTTTTATATGTATTCTGCCCCTGTGCTATTGAAGTGCCCAGTTTACACAGGTTAAAAACAGTTACCTAATGAGGATACAACTGCCTTACAATTGGCCACCACCATTAAATCATTTGAATAACTGCCACACTTTCTGGACGAATCAACACAGTTAAGGAATTTAACTGCAATATAAAAGAATTATTTTCACTCACTGAAAGTTTGAATGACAGTTTAACTGTCATGCGGACAATGCTCCCAAAACACAAGGCCACAGTAACCATAGTGTGACTCAAAGGCAAAAAGGTGAATGTCCCACATTGGCCCAGCCAGAGCCCTGATCTGAAACAGATGAGAATCTGTAGGATTATTTGAAAATCACAAGTGTCTTCTAACTAACCTGAACCAAACGTGCCTGGAGAAATAAGTAAAAATCACTTCACACCAATGTTCAAAACTAGGACATACATACCCCAAAAGACTTGAAACTGCTATTGCTGAAAAAGGTGGCTGTACAAAATATTAAGGTTTGGAATTTAGTACTTATGCAGGCAGTGTATTTGTTTTTTCCCTTATTAATATATCTTATTTCATACATTAAACATTCATTCATTTTCTTAAGCTTCTTATCCAGGGTAAGCTTACCTACCCCAGTAATCGTAGTGTGCAAGTCAGGAACAAGTCCATTAGAGAGTGAACACAAACACACGCAGGCAATTTCAGTAATGCCTATTCCCCTATCATGCATATCTTTGGAATGTGGGAGAAAACCAGTGCACCCAGAGAAATCCCATGCAGACACTGGGAAAACATGCAAACTTCATGCAGGCAGCACCCAGAACACAAGCCATGGTCTCCTTATAATGAGGCAGCCACCCAAAAACATTTTCATATTTAAAAAATTATATTATTAACTTTCAATGCTTTGAAATAATAATTACAAAAATAACAAATTGTAGTGTAGGATTTGTAATTCAGTAAAATTAGAAAAGTGATCAAGGGTCTGAATATTTTGTTAACGCAAAGTATATGCTGGAATTTTTTTTAATTTGAAATTCTCTAAACCTGACATGTGTAGGGTTTGAGGTGAGAAAGTAGGACATTTATTTCTTTTCTCTATAGCACAGACAGGCAAATTCAGACTTTGTGTGTCACTGCGGCTTCATCTCCAATCTGATAACCAGCAGCTATTCATCTCTTGCAATTTTTTTTCTCTTTTCCTGTATTCAGTATACTCAATCAAATAGAATCTGACAAGTTGAAATGTACCTTACACCAATATACTGTATCTGTGCATATTTGTAATGTTTACAAAAAAAGTCATAGCACTGTATCAATGTGAAAGTTACAGTCAGATCACATAAAACATAACCTGTCAGATCACTTGTTTAATGTCTTTGTGTCAGTTCCTCTTTTAAATTACAACTTCTAAATTGTCAAAATTCAAATCAGACCCATCAGTAAGTACATTCTGAGTCGTCAGTATTTGAATTGCAGATCTGTATTTACATTTTGACTAGCGGAATCTGACAGACTTTTCTGTTTGACTTCTGTGGAGATCTAAATTAGACATAGCCATGCTTACATTTTGACAAGTAAAACTGTGAATTTCAAATATACAAAATGACATGTTTACTAGTCAAAATTACAATTACAAGTATGTTTAATATAGTCCTATGAAATATATAAAATGCAATTTTAACAGGTCATCTGTTAATGTTAGACCCAAAGTACACGAGTGCCATAAGGCTGAATTTAAATAAAATCATTGGGAAATATAGAGCAAGTGGAAATGTTAGAGTCGTTGTTCGGAGAAGTTGGTACATAAAGAAAAAACAGAAAAGTTCATCATCAGAGCCAAAAGTGCAAAATAGGAGTAAGAGTGAGAAAGTACAAAGCAAAAATCATAACACTGTCTTGGTTTAATTCCCCTCATACTGAGCTATTTTAATTATTACTTTTTTTAGGTCAGGCAGCACTGTGGCACAGTGGTGTTGCTGCTGCCTTGCAATAAGGAGATCTGCGTTCAGGTCCTCCATGTGTAAAGTTTGCAAGTTCTTCCCATGTCTGAGTGGGCTTCCTCCCACTGTCCAAAAACATACAGGTTAGGTGAACTGGCATTGCTAAATTGGCCCTACTATGTCTGTTCATCCTGCAATGGACCGCCACCCTGTACAGGGTTTGTTCCTGCCTTGTGCCCAATGCTAGCTCGGATAGTCCGGATAATTCACACCCCCTACTCCCTCCCCCCAAAGACGCTGGTCTGGATTAAGTGGGTTAGTAAAAGACTTTTTTAGGCCAAAACTATGACACTGCTTCACTTGTGAAAGCACAATTTATAGTCCAATCCTAATGACTTGTAACGGGAAGAACCTGCAAATTGTACACAGGGAGGACCTGAACCCAGGTCTCCTTATTGCAAGGCGGCATCAATACCACTGTGCCACAGTGCCACCTGACCTAAAAAAGTCATAATTAAAATTGCTCAGTATGAGGGGAATTAAACCAACACAGTGTTAATGATTTTTGCTTTGTACTTTCTCACTCTTACTACTATTTTGCACTGTTGGCTCTGATGATGAACTTTTCTGTTTTTTCTTTGTGTACCAACTTCTCCCAACAATGACTCTGGCGTTTCCACTTGCTCTATATCTCCCAGTGATTTTATTTAAATTCAGCCTTTTGGCACTCATGTGCTTTGGGTATCAGTACTAATAATCAACATGACAGACACAGAGAATTACAACTGTTTAGTCTCAAGAAGTGGACACTGCATAGACACCTAATCAAGGTCTTCAGAATTCACATAATAGGCATTGAAAAACGATGATCCAGCAACATTCTTTCAGGATGAATCACATACTTGAGGACACCAGTGGAAATTAAAGGGAAAGAGCATTTAGTATTGGATCCAGGAAGCACTTCTTTACACAAAGAGTTGTGGGAATCTGAAACAAACTACAGAGACATATACTGTGGTTGATGCAGAAACCCTGACATCCTTTAAGAAGGATTTGGATAGATATGGGACAGCTTAACTATTAGCAAAACAAACAAGCTTGACAGACTGAATAACTACTTCTTGTTTGTCAAATTTCTTATGTTCTAATGGTTGTGTTGATTAAAAAAAAATGGCAGCACCCATAACTAAGACAAATGGCTAAAACGGTGATATAATGAATTACATTATTATTAGACTGACATCACTAACATATCAAAGAACAAAAGTAACACAAATTGGGAAAAAAAGATCCTTGCATCAAAACCAGGGATTAATGACAATTTCAGCAATTTAAATTTGACTATTAAATATGCAATTATCAGTACTTTATCTCTAATTTGAAAGCTTCATGGATGCCAATAAGAAAAGCATTTAGGGCATATATATCACTAAACAAATTAGAGTAATCTGTAATTCACATGCCAACTAGCCATACAGAAGTGTAAATACCACTAATTCTCATTCTGGCTAGCCATAGGTACATTGTACATATCTCAGATTTCAAATATCACTAGTCAAAATTACATTTCAGATAACTAAAATGTAATTTTAACTCATCAGAAAGTAATTATGACTAATCAAATTAAGACATTAAGTTTTAAGATGGCTTGCCATATGGTATGTACTTGCGAACAGACCATTTACTTCTGATGAGTTGTATACCGAGGTAAATGACAGGCATTAAACAATATCATTCACTTGGGTGTCCCATTAAGAAAGGTATAACCTATCTTCTCACTGTCAGGTTGAATGCAGCCATTAGACCTGTCCCCAATGCCCACTCCAAGAATTCTCTTGATGCTGGTTTGTTTAATTATATACTGTATGACAGTCTTGAAGCACATTGTGGTGTAAGCTTACTTTAGGCTAAAAAAACTGATTGCATATTTGGTTTCTCACATGCTAAGAGAAATAAAAATAATACAGTAATATGTTTCATGAATTTATTTAAATAGTCAGTTGAATGGTAAATGGCTTTGCTAAAAATAGTAACTGATTGTTTTTTGTTCAGTTTTTGATGAAGCTTTTGAAGAATATCAGAGGCTGAGGTAAGGAAATCTACTTTGATTTTGCTTATTTTACAGAAAATCTTGTGAGTCATTTAAAAAAAAGTCATATGTACAAAATAGATAAATGTGATGTACAAATATATTGTAAAATAGACAGGGGTACAGGGGTAAGCAATTTGCATGGGACCTGCCATATACAGAAATACTCTATACATGAACAAATGAAATAATTACAGCACTTACAACATTCTGCAGACCTATGATAGAATTATCCATAAATACAATACACAACTCCGGGGAAGTTATGAAGAACCGGCATTCTAGAAAATAAATGTTTATAAAACTGTTTAAGTATACTTTTATACTCATGTCTTGCTTACAAGAAGGCTGGAGTGCACAATGTATATGAAAGAGTTGCTTGTGTTTATTTCACCAGTTACGCAGAGAGGCTGAGAACTGTAGAAATATTATGGCTTGGTTTAAGTTCTGATTCCTTGGTCATTATTACCATCCTGTCTAATTATCTTAGGGCCATAATTTGTGATACGTTCAGAAAACTAAACTTTATATTACACAAGTGTTGAATGTACATTTGAAGACGTGCCCGTTTTAATTTTTTTTTTCATAAAATAATGTAAAATAGATGTTTTAATGTCCTTTCTTTGTTATTTGGACAGACCAGCTTAGATTGCTATGGATGGGAGTGTCTACATATTTGAATCTGCTTCCAATCTCTATTGATGTGTACTGTATACATGAGGGCTCTCCCAAATTCTAGAAATAACGAACCATTTGATTAGTTTTTCTAATATAAATGAAGATGATAGCTGGTATGACATGAAGTTATCATGTTCTATAGTCAATCTCAATGTGATTAGTGCCCATATTTATCAAGCATTTCAGAATAGTAATATGGTCCTAACTGTATCAAAAATCTCAGAGTGATGCAAATCTGGTCTTACTCTTAGGAATAGGAGTAACAGCATTTTATCAATTTTCATAATTTAGGAAACTTCACTAGGATTTAGGGGAGCTTGTGAGCTGTCCCAACTCAGTAGGAGCTGCCAGAAGATGGCAGTCAGGCAGAGATTGGTGCACACATTCTGGGAAAGGCTGAATGTTTTGGAAAAGTTGGACATCAATAAACAAGTTAAAAGACATTGACTTGAAAGAAACTGAATACTATTCATAATAAATCTTATACATCGTGATCACTCCACCAATGCAAAGAAGCCAACCTCTGCAAGCTGAAATGAAAATTCTGATAATTTTACTTTTTTTGGCCATGGGGAAAATGCAACTTTACAATAGCAATGATTTCTGTATGTCACAACCAATTATTTCTCAAATTCTGCACCAAACTTTGAACGCCCTTACAGTGTGTGAGGTAATACACTGATTTGTATATTTCTCTGCCACTCCAGGTAAAATAATGTTCAAGCAACCTGCATTTATGAAAATGGCTGTTTTTCCTGGAGATGTTAGTGTAAATGATGGCATGCACATAAAGATTATCGCCTCAAATGTGGATGAGCATGGATATGTGATTCAAGAGATATATAAGTATCAACACACAGGTGTTCATATGTTCAAACTGTATTATAGAAGCTAATTTATTTCCATGAAGACAGGCTGGATGGGTAATTGATAGCAAAATTCACATAGTTATGCTGAGCTCTGCATTCCACACATCCCTGGAATATTTGCATTACTCTTTGCAAGGTAAAGGTTCAAGAAGACAGTCAGAGACTCCTGGGTCTTTAAATAAACATAGCCTTGCAGAAGATAAGTGGGGATCACTGAGAGAGATACGCTGCACAACTCTGGAACACAATCAGGAACACTGGAAGAGTGAATGCAACTTCATAAACAGAGCCATGACTAGTTTCAGTAACTGTTACCTTGCTAGGGTTTTCCTGAGGCCATGACAGTGGGAAAGTGATTCTTCTGAAAGTACAGCAGTAGAACATTCATGTTAAATAAACACACCCGTTATCAGGCTTTACTGTCTTTTGGTGTGTTTCGACCTTTCCATCTCTGTGCTTATTTTATTATTATTATTCATGATTTTGTTGCAAAGTGGCAACAATTACATGCAGCTTAGTGCAATATCCTACCATATTATGCTTTCCTTCTTGTTCTTCTACTATGAATATTATTATTATCATCATCATCAACATCTTTGTGGTGAAGTCTTAGCGTTAGTATCAAAAAAACATGAACTGTCACCATTATTTCCTTGGAAACTACAAAATGCTTTTATGAGTACATTTTGCATCTCAAAATGTAGAAAATTTGTGATGTTACTTATTCTGAAATGTGAACTCCTACCTCTTGCTGGGAGTGTGTGCAGGATGCTTCATAACTACTTGTCATGTTCTACCCTGGGAAGGACAATTTTTTTCCTAGTTAGACTTTTAGTGAGATTCCTAAGATACATTCTGAAACACCTGATCAATACGGCACTGGTCTTCAAAGAAAAAAAGAATGTAAATATGATCTTATCACAGAAGGCTAACATTCTTTAAATCGAAGGTGTATTTTGCCCTAAACTCAGCTTTTTCATTAATACTCTTTGGCCACAGTTACTAAACTGAAGACTTAGCTTTCCACAAGATACCAATGATAAGACCATCAAGTACAGCAATACTTTGAATGACAAGTAAAATAAATCACCTTGGATGATTCACTTTGTATCATTAACACTATCCAAGAACAGCAATTAGAACTGCAGAATGTAAGCAATTGAAGATGGGATGCCAGTCAGTCATAAATTAAAACGTGTAGTACAAAAATTAGGAAACACAATTTCATTATTTCTGATACAAAAAACATAACCTGTATTTATTCTTGATTTGTTTCTTTATTGCAGGCAGGCAGCAATTGCGGAAAAAAGTAAGTTCTGCTATACTTTAACAATTCTGTTTGTGCTAGAGTATAAATTGGGGACTATTTTCTGACAAGCTTTATTTGTTTGTTTTATTCTAGATCGAGCCAAAGTGACTAAAGGTTTACCTGATGTGGTGGCTATCATGGAAGATAAGGTAAACTGTTAATGTTGATAATATTTAAATTACAAGAATATGCTTACAAAAAATTATAAAACAATGTTCTATTAATATTATTATTTTTAAGATTACCAGTTAATACATGAAACTTAGTCTTCAGACTTCTTTACCTTGCTTAATTTGGAAAAAAAATTCTTAATGAGTTTGATTAAATCCTGAATTTCTCCATGCAGAAATCCAATATAAATTCCCCCACTTACTTCTAGCGCTTTGATTATTTAAATAATCCATTCATTTTGCTAGTCTAACATCACTATCAGGGTCAAGGAGACTATCAGATTGCAGCAATGACATTCGTCAGGAAAAAATCTCACCTTGAGCAAGCTGCCAGATTCATTCAAATACAGATGAGGCTCAATTCAGCAAGGGTAATGAACCCAACTCAATCTGTCTGTGTTGTGAATAGAAAGCAAACTTCAGAAAGATGGCAGCTGAGATTCAAACATTTAACTCAAGAGCTATTGTGTCTTTTAATTCAGCAATTTTCTTAAGTGCAAATAGCATGGTAATTAAGAAGGCTGTGTGGTGATACAGTGGTTATTGCTTCCAGAATTTGATCATTTTGAGTCAAAAATTAACTAAGTATGCACAGCTTTGAAATGTGGAAATAAACTTGAAAACCTTGAAAATCCACAGACATGGGGTGAGCCTACAGATATTCTTACTGAAGTCAACTATGGCACCACCAAGCGGTTATTATTATTATTTTATTAGTATTACAGTCACGGCAACAGTTAATTCAATTAAGAGTGTTCAAAGCAGGATAATACATATTATGAACATAGTTAAAATGAATGCTAACTATCATATATGAAATGTGTGTATGTAACACCTTGAAAAGGGAATAGCCTAAATAACAAGTATATTAAATGGCAATAAATTGTCAAGAATATTAACTTCTTGGGCATTTCATTTTGTATTACAGCTTTATTTCCTTTGAATCAGAGCAAGATAAAAATTAATGGAATTTTCTGAACACAAACTTTTATTGTAATTATCAATAAAAAACTAAAATAAAATTATAATTTGATCCAGGATTTAAAAAATAAAAACATTCATAAAACTTCACCACAATCCCTGAGGAAATGGGTATGGATCGCCTTTCTTGGTGTCATGTAGAAATCAGGCTTCCATGTACTTTAGTCTAATTGGGTGCCTGCTTGTCCAACAAGGCCGTAAACATCCATATTACTAACCGAGAATACACCGGATATGGACGCAGGGACACGGCGATGGGACCATGAGACGTTCTGCGCAGGCGCGCGTTCCATAAACCGCAAGCAAAGTCGTATCCACCGCGAACAAAGGAGTCACGGCCCAAGAACGAAAGAGCTCAACTAACGTGAATGAGAAATGAAGCAACAACGCGCCCATAGCTACCACTAACGACACAACCACACAGAAAAGAGGATTCTGCGCTGCACCCCAGAGTCAAACGTGAGAGGCTATGGAGGCCCCACAGGTCCACAAAGATAATACGAAAGGCGCAGGCGTCACCGCCATATTGTGAGTGGCACTACTGCGGAGTGAAGGTGCAGGCGTCACCGCCATATTGTGAGTGGCACTACTGCGGAGTGAAGTTAGGAATAATGTGCTGCTTGGGATTGTACAAACCGCTGAACACTTTACACCAAATTCAAACACAATACAGCTCAACGATACAAACACGAGCCCACCTGGATAAGATCAATGAACGCAGGCGCTTGCAGTGCGCGTCTGAAACTGCGGAATCAAAGCAGGCACAGGTTCAAAACGAACGACCTCGACTGACGGATATACAAACACGAGCCCGCCTGGAGAAAACCAATGAACGCAGGCATCTACAACGTGCGTCTGAAATTCCGCGGGCAAAGCGGGCACGGCTCCAAAACGAACAAGCTCGACTAATGTATTTCAGGATACCCAATGTCGGGGGTAGGCGAGCGAAGCAAGCAGGGGGCAGAGCCCCCTTGTCACAAAATAAATGACTCCTTGTGCACATTGGGTGACGAAGAGAGAGACATGCATCACAATATGAGATTGGTGAAGACAGATGTTTTCTTGGATTCCCATTTATTATTGTAAATGGTTAGCAATATTAGGTAAAGCTCCCTCTTAGTTCTTCATTTACTTGTGCTGCCTGTTGTTGTTGACAGTGGAGCACAACCAACTTGATACAGTGTAGTGACATGTCCCGATTTTCTCAAGTGTGGCTATGTCAGCCTCAGGTGCCCAACTGGTAATGTTGGTTTGGAAGATGGATTAAAAAATAAACTGGTGTTTGACTTCTCCCAGATGTATACAAATTAGGTGACATTGCGTGGCAGGGCTTTTCTTGTAGATTTTCCCTGACAATAATATCAAACTCAGTATCGAAGGACTGCTAAATCACCTTTTATTTATGTGATTTATATTGTATTATAGCTTTACAGAAAAAATGTGTTAGGAGGAACTTTTGTTTTTTTGAGACTTTTCTGTTATATTTCTATTAGCATTTATACCCATTTCAGATTTTAAACCATGCAGATTCCAAATTGAGTAATGGTTTTTGAACTTAATCAACTTCGAAATGAACTTTGTTGAAGTTTGTGCTGTTTCTAATGGCCTTTTGTTTATTTGTGCTGCAGTTTTTGAATGGTTTTTGCAACACTGTTGGGAAAATGAACCAGACATATGTGGCATGTGAAATTTGTGCTGCAAAAGAATAAAAATTTTTAAAAAGTCTTATTTGTCTGAGGCTACGGATAAATCCTAAAACAAGAGTATGCACATTTCTTAATTATAGTTATAATGCAAAAGAAGCTTATGCAGTATTTCTTTGACTGATTTTGGGATAGCATTTTGGAATTGGCAACAGTACTATTACATTCTACTTATGATCTTTGCTTTGATTATGACTTACATCTCTTGTTCTGGTTCTTAAATCTTCCTCTATGGCAGTATTCTAAACTCTAGAAGAATAGGATTACTTACTCTGCTAAGGACAAGTGCAAAACAGAATTGTGCTGCATTTGTGACATACAGCAGCAAAACAACTAAACCATAATAGTTAGAATATTTATGCATCTTCTTTTTGACATGCTATATCCTGACTAGTGACATTTCATTTCAAACACAGTTTCACAAAATGGCTCCTAAAATCCGTTGATAACACTTTAGTTTAGGTACTGCAAAAATACATCTATTATACATGTACCCTTCTGTAGCAAGACTTTAAAGGCTTCTTCAGGCGATAACACGCTTACAAAGCCCCAGTAAAGTGGTGTGCAATATGGCCTACTAAAATTACTTCACTTTGCAACAATCCAAAGTGGCTAAAGTGAGACATTATGTCTCTTTATATTGCAATTTTCATTATAAATCCTTGTACAGAAAAGCCAAGCAAAATGACACCTTTTATTGGCTAACTAAAAAGATTACAATATGCAAGCTTTCGAGGCAACTCAGGCCCCTTCTTCAGGCAAGATACATCTAAAATGTCCATTGTTAAGGTCCATCCATCCATCCATTCTCTTCCGCTTATCCGAGGTCGGATCGCACAACTAAACTCTGCACCGTCATGCCCCCAAAGTTGGTTTTATTTTAGCATATTACCAAACAAATCAAAACTACAACTTAAAATTTACATTTTAACTGTGCTTGAAGCCTCTGTTAAATATGATTAAATGATTTTTTAGCCAAAACTGTTTTGTTTGTTTTTTAGACTCTGTGTCTCACTTGTGGCTTTGCTGGAGATCCCATCCCTGAAATCAACTGGACAAAGAATGACAAGCTAATTATTGTGGGAGACCAGTACAAAATAATCAATGACTCAAACAGCAGTGCCATAACAATAAACAAAGTGTCATCTGATGATTCTGGCAAATACACCATTCATGTAAAAAACAAATACGGCACAGAAGAGGCAACCGTTACTGTCAGTGTCTACAAGCATGGCGAGACACCCATAGAAGGAGTTCTCCTGATTTAGGAAAATGTATACTTTCTCATGAGGGAAAATGAAAAGTGGCTACTGTATGTTTTCATCAATGGAAGTTTAAATCAAAAGTCTTTTGTCTAAAGAAACAATATATTTAAAAATTTTCTATAAAGGGAACTGTCATGTGGGATTAATAGAGGAGTCATGAAAAGCTGGTCTCTATTTATTTGACAGTGTTGTGAACTTGGTTCACTTCTTAAAGGTCAAACTGCATATAATAACCAAGAAACAAAAAAGTTAGCATGTAGTGGTTTAGGCTGCAGGGAAACAAAAACATTTCCTAAGTCTTATGAATAATATGAATCCTAAACTTTATCTCAAGACTAAAAATATAAAATTGAATTTTAAAGATGAAAGTTTCCTTTTTCCCTAGCCTGACAATTAGACACCTTTTCCAGTTAGTGTAATACAGATGTCACAAAATGAATAAGATTTATATTAAAGAGAACTGTATTTACAAAATTATTAAGTTTATTGCATGTTAGTATTTCTGTTCTTTGGATGATTTTCAATCATTAATTCCATGCCAGATCTCTTACATAAATCTATATACTAAATAGTAAAATACATTGAGAAGATTCTTGCCAGGTTGAGTATTAAAATAAAAAACTTTTTTTGCTTTATATTCACAGAAAGAATAAAATAAAGAATGAGCAAAAACAACTGAAGCAGAAAATGATGATCAATTCATCAAGTAGCGTTCTTAACATACATCACACCTAAACACTGTAACACATGACAACTTCAATTAAAAAAAAAGTGTTATAGTTATTTATTTCTTCACATAACTGAGTCTAACAATGAGTAAATGAAGAAAGTATTCTTTCTTTAATACTTGTCACTCATTGTCTCTTGTTTATTTTCTAGTTTCTATGTTACCACTAGGCGGCACGGTGGCGCAGTGGGTAGCGCTGCTGCCTCGCAGTTGGGAGACCTGGGGACCCGGGTTTGCTTCCCGGGTCCTCCCTGCGTGGAGTTTGCATGTTCTCCCCGTGTCTGCGTGGGTTTCCTCCGGGCGCTCCGGTTTCCTCCCACAGTCCAAAGACATGCAGGTTAGGTGGATTGGCGATTCTAAATTGGCCCTAGTGTATGCTTGGTGTGTGGGTGTGTTTGTGTGTGTCCTGTGGTGGGTTGGCACCCTGCCCTGGATTGGTTCCTGCCTTGTGCCCTGTGTTGGCTGGGATTGGCTCCAGCAGACCCCCGTGACCCTGTGTTCGGATTCAGCGGGTTGGAAAATGGATGGATGGATGTTACCACTAGAAAGAGCACCTTTCATACATCCTCATCTGCTGATCTGTTCTTTTTCCAAGAAAAAAATACCCTCTTAATTATAATAATAACTCCTATACTTCTCCTCCTCATTCTCTGTTCTTTTCTTCTGGTTACATTTTCTCTCTCCTATTTCTCAATAGTGTGTTTTCTATAATAACGGCTCCATGATTTTCTCCCTTTGCTTTTCCTTGTTTTCTTCATCTAATGTTCTTTTTTTTTTTTAAATTTCGCATTGCTGACCTCCACTTCATTATCTTTTGTCTTTCATTTTAATAACATATTAATTCCTGTACTTTTCCACATCCTCCTTTTCTTCTATCTTCTTAGCATCTGTTACCTTCCATAATCGTAGTTCACTGTTTTGATTTCTTTGTCCTCTTTATCCAGTTTTCCCCCACCCCAACGTTTGGTGACTTTCATCTCATGTTTTTCCTTTCCTTCAGTGTTTCAATGTACCTAACTCTGCAGGACCTATGACTAGCTATGCAACACTTGTAGCCACCAGCACTCCAGCTCCCCAGACGCCTGATGCAAAGGTTCAGACACAAGTGTAAAAGCACAAAGAGAGTTTTTATTGTAGGAAACTCTTCAGTAAGAGTACACCTTATGAGAAGGATTTAGGAGTCATAGTGGACTCTAAGCTATCGACTTCCCGACAGTGTTCAGAAGCCATTAAGAAGGCTAACAGAATGTTAGGTTATATAGCACGATGTGTGGAGTACAAGTCCAAGAAGGTAATAATGCACTGGTGAGGCCTCATCTTGAGTACTGTGTGCAGTTTTGATCTCCAGCCTACAAAAAGAACATAGCAGTACTAGAAAATGTCCAGAGAAGAGAGACTAGGCTGATTCCAGGGTTACATGGGTTGAATTATGAGGAAAGGTTAAAAGAGCTGAGCCTTTACAGTTTAAGCAAAAGAAGACTGAGAGGTGACATGATTGAAGTGTTTAAAATTATGAAGGGAATTAGTACAGTGGATCGAGACTGTTATTTTAAAATGAGTTCATCAAGAACACAGGGACACAGTTGGAAACTTGTTAAGGGTAAATTACACACAAACAGTAGGAAGTTTTTCTTTACACAAAGAATGATAGACACTTGGAATAAGCTACCAAGTAGTGTGGTAGATAGTAAGACGTTGGGGACTTTCAAAACTCGACTTGATGTTTTTTGGAAGTATTAAGTGGATAGGACTGGTGAGTTTTGTTGGGCTAAATGGCCTGTTCTCGTCTAGAGTGTTCTAATGTTCTAATGTAAGTGTTTCCCAAACCAGAATCATCACAGTAAGCACTCAGCAACACTGTTGTCTTCTTTTCCTCTGTCATGATCACTGCCTCCACTCCTCACAAGCGTTGTTCTCCTTCCTATAGAGTCTGGCTCTCAGAATAGTGGCAGGTAAGGATGCCGGTTGTCCCTCATACACTATTTAATTTTGTGATATTTCACCTGTATTTGTGGATTTTAAGTATCTAAAATCCCCCAATGTTATAGACAAGAATCAGGGTACAAGAATTAAGTGATCTGCAAAAAGATTAACAAATAAAATGAAATTACAGTAGCAAATGAAGCACACAACAGCATCAGATTTCCCAGTACAGGAAAGTGGGTAAAGTACAGAACAGTACCTAAATTCAAAAATAGTGACATGAGATAAAAATTAAGTGTTAAACTGAATGTTAGTTACACAGAATAAATGTAGACAAGTGTCTGAGCTAGAATTTGAATGTTGAAACTAAAAAGCTTCACGTGTAGATGTTATCAGGGAGGTCTGAGTTGGAGCAGTGTACAAAAATGACAAAGTGTGTTCAAAGATAACAGGAATAACAAATTACACCATGTTCTTTTTTCCTTACTAGAACAACACATTGGAGTTCACTGAATGAAATGATTATGAATAAAAGTTATCAAAGTTGAGCCCATCCACTCATCCATGTGTGTGAGAATAAGAAATTAATGAACCCTGATAAAAGAAAGTAAAAACAAAATGTTTAACATTTCTCCACGTTTAATGTGAACCACCTTTTACTTTTTTAGTGGTAGTGATTCATACAAAAGGTTTTATATAAAATTATTATGAACGGGTGGCAGGCTGTCATAATAGTTAACACCGAAGCCTCACAGATCAAGGAGACTGAGTTTGAATCCTATCCCAATCACTGTCTGTGTGAAGTTTGCAATGCTTCTCTATGTCCAACTGGGTTTTAATTTTAGTACTCCATTTTACATACCACCTCACAAAAGATATCCAAGCTCAGTTAACTGAAAACTCTAAATGAGCCCAGTGTTAGTGTACCCAACAGGGATGTTCCCTTGCTTGTAACCAGTGTTGCTATTCACAATTCTCATTCAGATTATCATACAGAAAAAAACTGACTGAAAGCACATACTGTACAGACATAATTGCACTTGATATCAACTGGTGATCCCAGTTGGCATTGCTAAATTGCTAAAATTTCAACCTAACAAGAGGTCAGTCACTGCCTTCAAGTGAAGTAATTCTTTAATTCAGTGGCTTCCTTCTTTCTTGAGCATTTGGAGTCCAGGTTGCTTGACTAAATGAGTTTTACGTACCTAAGATGTTGATTGCTTCCGCTGCTGTGGTCTACCAATTCACTTCATTTATAGTTTTGCTTTTAAGTAGCTTTCAAATAAATGTCTTTAATATATAAAAACTCACAAATACTTTTGACCAGCAACTGTGCAGTTTAAAATGCCCCCAAATCATTAACAAATGCAGGAGATAGGAATATTGCAAAAGAAAGAAAACTGGTACTCAAATCGAATTGTATGTATATGCATATACTTTATAGGAAATAATGGGTTAAGTGATTATTTTGATCAAGTAACACATACATAAACATTGCTTTTCTTTACTATTAAAATGGTGACTATAACTATTTTAAGTGATAATTTTTTTTCTGTTATATTAAGCCAATATTCACTTTACCTTGCATTCTTCCTGACTAGGCAACCGAAAAGTGCCAAACGAACAAAAACTAAAAACTATGTTAATCTGCTTACTTGCACTTTATCACTACCAGAAACAGTTAAATAACTAAAATATGTAACTATTAACAGATGAAACTGAGAAGGTTGTAACTTGTATGCCTAACGGTGCTTAAAATAAAGTGATGTTTAATTCCAGACCCTCTCTGCTGCTTTTATATATTGGAAAAGTAGTACAGCGACAACCTGTACTTAAATGATGTCCATTTTATTTGAATGTAAGCAAATTTAATGTGAATATTATTCTTTACCATTAAGATTAAAACCTGTAAGTGTCAGGGTGTTATTAATAATACTAATAGCAGCTATTAGAGATGGAGAAATTTTCTGTTGTCATGGAGGACTTTCTCCCCATCCCTAGTCAATGGAGCAGACAATGCAAATCATGAAACCCACTGATGCAACAGGCCAGGTGCTGTCACCTCACAAAGCATCATGTTGAGTCTAAATCAAAACTTCTGGCTGATATGTTTATAGAGTTTGTACATTCTCCTGGTGTCTGCCTGTCCCCCACCCCCCCATCTCCCCAACCGAGTACTCATATTTTGCTCCCATATCTTACTGATACGTACAATATGTTAGGTAAACTGATAATTTTTTGTGAGTGTTGGTATAGGTTGGTATAGGTATAAGGGACATGATGATTGAGGCTGTGAGTACTGTGCTGGACCCTTTCCCAGCCGGGATGCTATATGCGAAGGACAGTATGGAAAGAGGCATAACCCGGCCAGGATGGAACTGAAGAAACATCCCTTACAAATGGATAACAATGGATAAGGTGGGGCAGTTGGTACATCCAAGGCAGTTCCTCCCCCAGTATGATGGATGGAAGTGCTCTGTTGGCACGGACCCAGTAAGGACACCCACAGGGATTTATGGGAGTCAAAGTCCTGGGGGAACAATTCTGTCAGGGTCCTTGGGTGCTGCCAGAAGGCACTGCAGGAAGAAGGACTCCCTGATCAGGAGACTTCCATCTGACCCGGAAGTGCTTCCATTGGGCTATGTACTCCCATAAGTAAACCGTCCAGTCCTCTCCAGGAAGTAAGAGTCGGGAGGCAGAAGGCAAAGCTCATCTGCAGGAAGAAAAAGGGGAGGACTTTATGGAAAGATTGTGGATTAGAAGAATGTGAATAGACCTGTGTTTGAGGTACTTTATATTGTGAAAATAAAACCTTTATTTTGCACCTAGAACTGAGTAGTGGTGTGTGTCTTGGGATTAGCAGTGCATCCTGTATTTGATATTGCTCTACCCATGGCTGTTTATTGCCTTGCAACCAGTGCTGCCACAACAGGCTTTGGCCTATTGTAAACCTGAATTGGACTGAATAATTAAAAAAATGTTATGTTATAAGCTTTAAGGCCAGAATAAAAGAAGCAAAGCTTTACAAGATTCCGCATTAAAAATGTAACAAGTACAGAAGCTGAACCCATGTACAAATGCCACTAATATGTGGGAAATGCAAATACTTCTGTAATCAGTCTTTTTTTGGACTGCTAGCTATGTATAATACTTTTAAGCAAGAAGGATTATTAATTTTTCCCACCCATTTTGAGCCAGTTCTTCTTGGTCAGTTTATTGGCTGAAAAGGCCATTAGTTTTACTTGCAATAGCTCAATTGACTTGACTTTCTCACTATACATATTTCAGGTTAACTGTATATAGAACAGAATAGAATAGCATTTCATTTGTCCCAAAGTGAAATTTAGCTTTCAAAGAAGCTCAAGATATAAAAAAATAAACCACCCTCAAAACATATAGCACATGAGAATTACAAAAAACACTTTTGACTTGGCTAAGGATGAGAGCAATCAGAGTGAGACATTATAAAGGCATATTGCCATAGGTATGAGGGATCCCCAGTAGTGTTTCTTGACAAACGTCTATTGAACAATTTGTTGACTAAAAATATTAAATATGGCAGTGTGACAAAGACAGGGTGCGCAGCATTGCACATAATGAGCATCAGTTTTGTCTTCTTTCTCTTCTCTGCTACTACCACCAGTTGGTCAAAACTGTGTCCCAAAACAGAGGGCCTCTCTCCTGAAGTAATGTTATTGGCCTGGTAAACTACTTTCTCTTAATATGTACTAACGTTACAGCAACTGCCGATTCTTACTTCACCATTATAATAATGCATTATGATCTATTTATTCCGAATTGGTGCTTCCTGTATTGCAGTGCCACACGGGTTAGGTGAATTGACGACACTATACTGGTCCTAATGTGTGTTTGGTGAATGTTTGTGTTTGCCCTAAGATCCAGCCTTGACCGAAACCTTGGTCTGGATTAAGCAGGTAAGAAAATTACATGTCATGTCTTTGTTTTCTCTGATGACTCCTCTCACTGTACAAAAATGAAAATTATATGTGTCCTTAATCCTTCCATTTCTTTCAGGCAAATAAGATAGACATTTTGAAGTGATGCAGCTAGTTTGAGGTAAGGTGTTTATACTCACTAATTATGGTGCCCATCAGTGGTGATGTGTTGCATGTAAGAATTTCACTGTACTCAATAAGAACTCTAAAAAAAACCTGCAAATCTTTAACCTATCATCCTTCAGTTACAATGGATTTACAAGCAGTGCAGTCAACACACAGTAAATTCTTTACCAGAAATTCCTAAAACCTCTTGTCATTTAATCTCACAAATGTTTTTATACAGTGTGATGGACGGCTGGAGATCTTGCCCGGCCAGGACACCCTTTTGAAGAGAAGACCGGGGGAAGGGACATATGACCAGCAGTACCTCCCCCAGGACACGAGAGGGCAGCCCCCCTGGTTTACATCGGGGCCATGGAACTGGAGCTTGGAAGCTCAACCCGGCTGGGGTCCATGGTCACTGCCAGGGGGTGCCTGGACAGCTCCGGAGTCTGGGCATGAAGCACTTCAACCACGCCCAGAGGTGCTGCCAGAGGAGGAGCTGAGTTTATATGCAGCACTTCCACCACACCCAGAAGTACTGTCAATCGGGAGACACCTGTAGCACTTCCGGGTGCAGTATAAAGGAGGCTGCCTCACTCCTTTAGAGAGCCGGAGTCAGGTGGAAGAGGATGGAACTTGCAGGACAGGAGTGGATGAGGCAGAACGAAAAAGAAGAAGAAGACGAAAAGAACTGTGTATGGTGGTGATTGATACACTGTGTTGTGTGTAGGAATTCGAAAAGAGAATAAACGTCCGTGTTTTGGGACAATTGGTGTCTGTGTCTGTCTGTGCCTGGGGGTCAAGTTCACAGTGGCATCCCATATATCTGTCTGTTAAAAGGCGGGGAACCTGTCGAAAAAATAATTTTGTGAACGGCCCAGCACAGCAGATGAAGACGAGCACACGCTGCGGCACACACACACCCTCTGCTACCAGCAATTCTTTCAATAAGAGGTCCACAGAAGCGCCATTCCAACTGACGGGGAGGAAGAAAAACTGGCAAGTCCCGAGAGCAGCGACCTCTCAAGCCCGCATCGCCGTCGCGGAAGCCTGGGTCAGCATACGAGCTGAAGGGGCCCCTCAGAGAAAGATCGTGTTTTTTGGATGGGGACTGCCCGGATCTGTGGCCAAAGTATGCTGACCCTTTGGAGACAGCAAGGCGAGATCAGAAGAAGAGGGGTCACTGTTGGTTGAGGATCGACCGGGAAAGCTATGCCTGAAAAAACGTCTCCCAATCGGACTCCATCGAAGACTGGAGGGAGCGATGGAGGACTGGAAAGCCCTACCCAAAGCAGGCAAAGGATTGGACAGTGTGTGTCGAGTGCCCGCCAATGATTGGTTGAAGGTGTGGCCAACGAACGTCACTCCTAAGCCTATGGAAGTCCCAAATGAGTCTGCGCAAGCAGTGCAGTGACTCTGTGGCTTGCAGCCGGCAGGTGAGTATACGAGAAACGTGAATCCAGCGATGGCTGACTTAAGTGACTTGTTGCTAACTGTACAGGAGTTGGAGGGGGTCCTTCACCATGTACAGTCTATTTTTTAGATTGTGCAGGAATTAAAGCAGGTGAGCGAGAGGCTGGAAGAGAAGGCAGACGCGCCCCTGAGGGCCATACTAGAGTGGTTAAGGTGGCGTGACGCAGGATTCTCCAGGCACTTCGATGCTGCGGTGCATGTGAGTGATGCCGGTACAGAAAAAAATAATGGATCACCTAGCGAATCAAGCTGGGATATGACTGAATGGACTCAAGTAGTAGGGAATCCAACAGTAGACGTGGCTGTGATAACGGATCGTGCAGTGGGGGCAAATTGGCAGAGGCACATGTAGGACACTACATCAGTGTCAGCTCTGAAAGCATCCTGCTCCAAAAGCCAATGACTGTTGCATGAAGGTCCACAGGGGCGCAGACGGCAAGGGGTCTTTTTTCCTCTAATAAGGAGACTCAGACCGTCATTGTGCCGCAGAGTAAAGAAAACAATGGGTCTTCCAACAAAAAAGGGCGTTTTCCTCATTGTCAGATAGAGGCCCCAAACTTGGCTGAGTATGCGATGGGGCGGATGTTCCCATCTTGTTTCCATATGAGGAGGGCATGGAGACAACGAGATCACCTGTGTTTCGAATGCCACAGTCTAGGGCGCGGGTGGAGATGTTGTCCCTACACCAATAAGAGGGGTGCCTTGGAATGGCGTCAAGACAGTGTCTCCCCGCGCTCTTTTTTCTCATATTTTTCAGGAAGGAACCATAGACTGGGGTTTTCTGGCGCTCCTGTTTGGAGAGAGTCAGCCCTTGCGTGACGGGCCGCTTCGCCCTACGAGCTTCAACTGAGGAAGGGGCAGTGTGATGGACGGCTGTGTCCGGGGTTCAAGTTCACAACAGCAATTAGTGTTCTTATTGGTTACTTGCCATGAGCTACTTACTTGGCATTTAAAAAGAGTGGACACTGGCTGGAAGTGACCCAGACTGCATTAAAACAGAAGATGACTTTGCCATAAAGTATTTACTAGCTCACATGTCTTTCAATAAATGTAATACAACAAAACCTTGCTTTTGTCTTGCAAAGGAATTCAAACAAAAAATTACTGAAAATATTCTAGTTTCAAAACAGAAAAACAAATCAAAATAAATATACACAAATAAATAAAAAGATTTATATTTTTTCTTTTTATCACCATCTTTGGCAGAACATAGTGTACCTTTCCTCCATTCCTTGCACCATATATACTGTGCACATACTGTCATTTCTTTCTATGCATCTTTCCTCATAAATAGTTGCGCTTTTTCAGATAAGCATGTTTGGAAAGGCCACCCCAAAAATGTGCAGGTTAGTCGAATTGATAATTTTAAATTGCCTTGAGCGAGTGTGAGCATACCATTTACATGTTGGGTCTCTGCAATGGACTGGAGCATCAACAACAGCTGTTTTTGTACCCAATGTGACCAGGTTAGACCATGAAATGGATTATGCAATAAGAATGTTATGTTACAAAAGAATGTATCTGTGCACAGGTCAGTGTAGCACAGTAGTTCCCAAGTTTTGTCTTTGGGCCCACTGTGGCTGATCCAATCAGTTAATTTCATGATATTGCCATTTTCCAAAGAACTGTGCCTGTGTTATATCTGTCCAAGGTATGTGTATGTGAGAACCCATATAGGCCAGGTGAAGAAATGCAAATGTCAAAGACAGAAAGAGCAGCTCAGGAATTGAACTTAGGTCCCTGGGAATACACAGCTGGAATGCAAAAAACTATGTCACCATGGCTTGTTTATGCTTCCTTTTACTATTTTGAACATTATCAAATAAACTAAAAGCCGAGCAGAGTTAACAATTCCATTGAAAATTTTAGTATTACAGTCAATTGCTTCTCTTTTGAGTTGTTCAAATTTTAATGTTAATTTGTCTGAAAAATGATAAATGCTTCTTCATTTTTAAGTTAGTTAATAAATGTGTCTCCCAGTTATACAGTACCTTCAGAAAGTATTCACAACCCATCACTTTTGCACATGGTTATGTTGCAGAATTAGGCTAAAGTCATTCTGAATTGATTTTTCTCCTATCAAGAAACACTCTATACCTCAGAATGACAAAGCAAAAGAAGATTTTAGGAATTTCTGCAAATTTATTAAAACAGAAAATTGAAATATGACATGTATACAAGTATCCACAGTCTTTACTAAGTACTTTGCTGAAATACCTTTGGTAGCAATTATGGCCAGGAATTGTTTGGGTTTAAAGCAACAAGGTTCACAAGCCAGTATCTGTTTGCTTTCTGTCAGTTCTTCTCTACAGATCTTTTCAGGCTCCGTCATGCTGGATGGAGACCAGTGGTGGACAATTATTTTCTGGTCTGTTTAGAGATGTTCAAATGGGTTCAAGTCTGGGATCTAGCTGGGCCACTAAAAAACATTCACAGAGGTGACCCTAAACCACACCCATGTTGTCTTTGCTTTGCACTTAGGGTCATTGTCCTGTTGGAAGGGAACCTTCAGGCCAGACTGAGGTCCAGAGTGCTCTGGAGAAGGCATTCATTAACGAAATCTCTATTTTGCTCAGATCAGATTTACCTCCAAATACTGGTTTCACTGTCCCTGTGCTAAAAATAACCTCACAGTATGATGCTGCCTCCACCATGCTTCACCATTGGAATGGTATGGCACAGGTAGTTTAAACAATTTAAGCTGAAGGGTGCATGTGAATGTGAAAAAAGTAAATGAGTATGAATACTTTCTGAAGGCACAATGTATAACAGCTATGGTGCCACATCTTGCTGCTGTTAGATAATATAGCTCTTTTTTATCATCATTTTCATTGACTTTTTCCATTTTTATTTAATACATAAAACTATAATGATGTCCCAAGTCAGCAATTACAACCCTTTTTGTTCTACTTGTCTACTGTGAAAACATGTCTGCTGATTTTGTACAAATTTGTCAGTAAAAAGGTAAATCACCCTTCAGACAATCTAACTTAAAACAGGACAAAGGTAAATAGTGCAGGAGTCATTTACCCTGCCTATGTTGAAACACTAAATTAATTGTATCCTTCATATGAGACATTGGTATTTGCTGTTTAAGTGTTAAGGACATTTTATGTCACATGGAGGCCACCAATTCCCTTCCACAATTCAGGCCAAATGGCATTTCAAAATTGTCCGAGGTCAAGTGCACACTGCAGAAGGCTGATTGCTACTGTCTGCCTACTTTTTGCCAGAATAGTCCATGTCTTCTTTGCAAAACTGAATTAGATAAGCGGGTCAGCAAAAAGTTCTGTAGATAATCTTTTTCTTTAAATGTGGACTAACAGCTTAACTCTTAACAGCTTAACTGGCATTCTATGCCAGCCAAGGTAAATCTGCTAGACATTACAATGAAAACAGGGATGTAGTTGGTGAATCCATCAAGGTGAAAGTATTATTTCTGGAAAGAATAAAAACAATAAAGCATATCTTTAAGGCATCTGCATGGGAGCGGAATACGAGGTCATAAAAGAATCAGACATAACAGTTGTTTTATGTCGAGGTTAAATAGTAAATGAACTAACAAGGAACACCACAGGTGAAAGTTTGCAAGAAGCTGGATTTATCATCAAAGATGACTTCTTAAACTAGGCTAGAGAGTTATAAAGGTGTCCAGGAGCAGAACAGGAAAAAGGTTCAGGGACAAAGCGGAAAGTGTTAAGAGAACAGAGCTCAGAGTGGAGCGCATTAATCTTACCTTGAAGAAAGGTGGAAGTTTATAATAGGCTTGTAATGATGAGGGATTTATCTTTTCCAGAACCTGTCGTCAATAATCTTATACAAAGACACAGATTGCTTTACCCCTTTCTAATCACTTCAGAGAAGTACGTTACCCTGACATCATCAAGTGCCTCTCTGTAGTATCATTTAGAAGAAGAGATTTAGAGTCAAGCATGGTGATGAAATTGTTCTTCAAGAGCTACAGTGATATACAGTAGGTTAGAATTCTGGTCTAGTTGCTACATATGGTAAATTTGCACATTTTATTCCGACCTATGTGTGCTTTCTCTCTGCACTATGTTTTCCTCTATCATCCCAAAAATATGCATGCAAGGTAGAGGGCAGACTCAAATCTAAGCTCACTAATTGGTGTGTTTATTTGTATGAATCCACCATGAAATGGACTGACATCCCATTAACATCTGAAGTCTGTCTTGTGTGGCCTCCAGTTCACTGCAACCCTGCATTGCAAACAGGTTAAAAAAATGATGTATGAATTGAGATTTCAAGTAGAGGAGGCAAAAGTTAATAAATAAAAATCTGACAGGTTTGGCTCACAGACTGGCTTCACTAATTTAAATTTTAACAAGAAATTTATTAGTGTCTTTACAAGAAGAAAGATGAGGACCAGTCCATTACGTTTGAGGAATTCCTGCATAAGGTATCAGACTCCTACCTAATTAAGCTACTGTGTCCTTATCTGTACAATAAAATCTATGCAGCCATTCATTTATTGAACCTGTGTTTTCCATTAGTGGGATGTGAAAAGCCACAGCCTACCCTATCAGCACCAGGCACAAGGTAGAAACCAGTCCCTAATTAGACAGCAATCCATTGGGCCAGTTTACTGTTAACAATCAATCTAACTAGCAGGTTTTTGGCATATAGGAGGAAAATTGATTACCTGTAAAAAACAAAAAGTGCATACATACTGGGAAAAGGCAGAGACGCTATGCACACCATACCCAGAAGTCCACGGAGGCCAAATACATAGCGCTATAATGCAACAGAAATCCACTGTGTTATAATGGCATGTAGCTAGTTAACTCACTCCATCCAAATGTAGACAATCAGTCCTAAAATCTGTATTTATTCACCTTTGGCTCCAGATGAAGCAGGATCCAAATTCAAGTTCAGTGTTAATGAGATGTCCATCCAAGAAATCTGGAAAAAAATGTAACAAATACAGTAACTCTGGTGGAAAACAAGGGGCTAGTAACCAAAGTAGGAGTGTGATATATTAATCTCAGACAAAGTGGGAAATGCCACTCAGCTGAAGTCTTGGTGATCTCAGATAGAAGCTATCTTGACAAGTAAACTAGACAGTATAACTGTCCTGAAAAATATCACACACACCAAGCCACCAACTAGCCAGGCTATAGAATTAATGTTAAAAGATTAATATTTGTTCACTTGCATACATTTAAATGTCCTAAATAAAATAAATGCATCGCCCCTATTATTTTAAGAATCCTCTCAATGGTCTTACTGTTCAATTGCATTTCCTTGATATTATATTTATGCATCCATTCATTCATTTTCTGTACCTGCTTTACTATAATTAAGATTGAGAGGGGTTCAGGAGTTAAGCTAGAACTTACGCTACTTACCCTATTACAAACACATAATTATGCTTAGCTAAACTCAATTTGGCATGGCAGCAAAATTATAAAATCATGGGGAAAACTTGCAAACTGGACACAAAGCTGCCAGGATGAAAATTGCAGAGACATCTGAAAACATTGTTAAAGTCAAGATCCTCTAAAAGCACTTTAACATTCTTGATAGGTCACATCCATTAACCTCTGCTGAATTTTCTGCCTGGAACTGTCTTCTAGTGTCATTAGAGAAGCTTACATTACTCAAAAAACTGTTATTAAATCTCTAGCTCTGTTACCCTTAAATATCTGTCCAGTGGACTGCTCTGTGGGTTTCTTGTATGATTTGTTCTCACTTTAACTCATGTATGTCTTTATGTACAGCATCATAAACAGCTTGTTAGTTATCAGAAAGAAGCTATTATACAGTTGTTTTATTAGACTGGTAAATCTCTACAAAATAAGTTACCAAATTTGAAAATCACTTTATAAAGCAGAGTAAGGACAAGCTGTTTTATCTCCTTATTGCTCTCTAAGGAATGTCAAAATACATTTGAAGTGAACGAACCTCAGGTTGTTCAAATAAAAAGAAACTGACATGGGCTGATGGGAAAATGATAAAAAAGAAAACCGCTCAATAATTAACATAGAAAGCCATGCCCAGTTTTATGGTTATCAATATTACCAGAACATGCTCTTACACTACTGCTCTCTGTGATTTTACTTGAAAAAAAATTGTACCCCACAGGAGCCTAACAGATCACTTCAATGGCTTTTAATGGGACGTGGCAAGTATACCAGCAGGAGAACTTTGAAGACTTCCTGCACTCCATAGGTAACTTTTCTAATAGCCAACTGTTATCTCTACATTGTGAAGCAGATGAGCATATGATGATGAATTCTGTTGTAGGCAAGCCAGTAAAGATGTTCACATTTGCTTTAAAAGAAAATATATGCTGCTAACCAATGGCATATTTACAACTTTATTCTTACAACTTGTTAATCTAAACCTGGAGTCCATTTTGTGATGCTTAATCCAGTGTTGATTGCTTTTTATACCTATTTCTACTAGCCTTTCTTATCCTATTAAAATATTTGGTAATATGAAATACTTTGAAATATGATGTTTGGAACATGATTGAATGAATAAATTAGTATAATTTCTACACCTTCTTATTACTGCTTTCCACCTCCTCCATATAAAAGTATGCTTTCTAGTCGAACTTTCAAAATGATAAAGAGATACACTAGCTGACAAAAAACACAACTACACTTAACACACTTGAGAAACAGTAAAATAAATGAATGAGTGAATCAAACCAATCAAGCTTTACAGATCTAGACAACTAGATTCAGTTCCAGGTTTGCTTATTCTCTTCATGTTCTCCCTATGTTAGTTTTAATTTTCTTTGGGTATTTTGGTTCCCTTTCTCATTCCAAAGATATGATTGTTACTGTATGTTGACTGATGCCTTTAGTATAAATTAGTGTACCTACATGGACTGGTATCCTGTCTATCTCTAGATACTGCCTTAAACACAATAATGCAAGGATAGGCTTAGGCTCTCTGCAGCACTGTAAAAGATAGAACAGGTGTAAAGTCTTCTAACTGGCTAAACATCAAGAACTCCAATAACATAATAATGTTTACAAAGAAGAGAGGCCATTCAGTCCATTAAGCTCATTTGGTTAGTTACATTGACACAATATTTTATTCAGATACTTTTTTTCCCTTTTAAATAAGCTTTGTTTGAGCTCTTATGATTATAAAGCCTTTATGAAAATGTGCTATACAAGTAAATGCTGTTGATTGCTTTTCTTTCATCTCCTAATTTTTGAAGACTTAAAATTTACCAGTTTGACACATGTGTGCCCATTTGTAAACTCTAAAGTCTGAAGCAGGTTTCTGTTACTGTGAGGTTCCCCAACTCCATTGTGTAAACTAACACCTTAGTTCTTTTCAGACTTCCAGACTGACCATCAAAGCAAACAACAAAGTCTATTGGTTTAAATAAGAGGCTTCTGTTGTTTTGGAGTGCAGGATCAGTAATTGGATTGCACTTCTTTTTGTAGATTCACATAGCGACTTGATAGGAATGTCTATGTTGGTAACAGAGTAAGGTTGTCAGGTGGCCAAAGGTAATACATGTACATCTTACTATGGATTTTTCTGCTCCAAATTCTGAGATAAAGAAAATAATAATAAGTAGAAGATACATTATGTCTCTTCTACATGACTTTTCCAGCGTTAGACGTTCACATTTGACAATCACAGGCTTCACAAAAACCTGAACTGGAAAAAAGATCAAATAAGAACAGATGGGATTAAGTTTTCTTTTCATCACACCTTTTAGTACAGCATATAACATTTGTATTTCTACATATTACTGAACTTGCAAATAATATTAAATGGCTATTCATTAAAAGCTATGGAGCATGTCCGCAATGGGAAAATACCTACAAGAATAAAACATTTCTAATTGCCTGGTTTAAGTAAACTTCACTTCACATCTAGTGTGTTATGATGCAGCTGCCAGGCTGTACTACTTGGAAGTCAGAAATTTTGAACTATTTTGGAAAAGCCTTTGACCTAGTTTGTTTTTAAAAATATCGAAACTGTGATCTTGTGGTGTGCATAAACAGCATATCTGTTACCTGCTTTTTCACTCCACAGTGATAACTCTATTACTTCCTGGAACTTCACAGTCTTGAGGTTTGCACACACACGTGTTCTTCACTGGGGTCTCACATTTTAGTTATACATCTCATGTTAGGTTGCCACATGGCCCTGCCCTGGATAATCGATTGATATTTGGGAAACCAGCATTTCTAAATTGGCCCAGTATGAGAGAATGTGGATGTGTATGTGAGTGCAACCACCAATGAACTCGGTCACACCAAGTTGCTTTCTGAACTGTTTCCAATACAATACAATAAAGGCCATTGCCAGGGTGACCACGTATCATTAGAGGGCGACGGCTGTGCTTTGAGTTTGCCTTTCACCTCCACACCACAAAAGCCACCAGGACTTTATCATACCTATTCAAAATCAGATAAAAAGAAAACCCTGACATTTACTGGATTCTGGCATTCCTGCTATGCCTGCTTTGAGAAGATTCCACTCTAACCTCCGCCAGTGCAGGATTCTTCTGAGGATGACAGTTACCAATGCCGCCATGATATCTCACTTTGAGGACATAAAATCCTTTCTTTTAGAGCAAACATTCATGATAAATGCGAACATGCAGTGTAACTCTCCTGAGTTGTGGGCTGAAATATCCACAGTAAAGGAAGAGCATACGTCGCTTTCCAAAGAGTTCGCCACAATAAAAACCGTTACAAGCTTCAATTCAAAAGTCTCAGAGACAAGGTCACTACACTCATGGCTAAACAAACTGAAGATGAACACAGGGCCCGTTGTTCCAACCTCTGTATTTTGGGACTGAAAGAAGGTTTGGGTGATGACACGCTATTCTTCTTGAACAAATTATGGGTGAAAATGTTTTTGGTACATCCACTGCCTCTTATCATCAAGTTTCTAAATTACCAAGAATGTCAGCGGATCCTTCGCACTGCAAGAAATGGTGTCAAACACCAGGCCTGGAGGGCTGCAGGTTTATTTCTAACCCTTTTCCTATTAGTGGCCAGGTTTCAATGCTAATTAACTTCTTTTCCCATCATTTTAATAGCCTTGTTTTTAAGGATTTATTCCTTTGAATTGACTCTCTTCTTCATTAAGTGAGAGCCAAACAGAAATGAGATGTGAAACGAGCTGAAGATGACCAGCTAAATTGGGGCTTCAAACTCCAACCAATTTCACTCCAACCAGTTTATTAATGAGAAGCCAATTCTTGTTAATTAACCCCATTATTTATTTCCATAGCTTGTTGCTGCTCTCATTCTGCCACAGTAGACATTTCCAAAACTGTTGATTTTCAGTTTTTTTTCTAAGAACAACATCAAAAGGTTGACCTGAGAGATCAACCTTACTGAGACCTTCACCTTTCTTTATTTTCAGATATTGTGTGACAGGAACAGGTGAGCTGGTAATGTGGCAGCTTGTTTTATGTCTCATTATTGTTTGGCTGCTAATTAAGGATAAAGAGACTACTAGGGGCCTGAGTCAAGTTAATTAAAACTAAGGCAAAAGAAGTTAATCAGAAGCAAAAACTGGTCACTAATTAAGAAGATAGTTAGAATGAAAACCTGCAGCCACTGTGGCTTTCCAGGACCGGAGTTCATCTCCTCCCAACCTCCTTCTTTATTCCCTTATCTAACTTGCAGAATAAAATCACTGCTCTCCAAAAGAGGCCCCCTTATATGTTATGTCCTCCAGATATGGCATCAAGTTGAAAAATTATTGGGACTGCTTCTGAGATGGCTTCTCTACAACCCTCTCTTTAGAAACCCAGCACTATAGGTGGCAGGCCAGTTGCTTTTCCCCAAGCAGGAGTAAGGGGTATTTGTACATTGGGAGACATCTTTAATGTTTCAGGACTCGAGTTATTCCAATTCTTGAAGGGTTTGCCGTTCCTGCTTCATCCTTTTTCTTTTATATCCAGCTGAGGTCTGTGCAGAGAACATGTGGAATTTCACTTCTCCACTTCCCCATCACCCATTTTACACTTTTGCAGTTTCTTTTTTCCCTGAATCTGAACGTGTAGCCTCCCTCAATTCCTTTCTGTGCAAAGCTTCCTATAAATATACTATCACTTTCAACTGTATGGTCTCGTGATCTTTCTTCTCATATAACAGTGTGCTGGAATTCTGTAAAAATTAATCCAAAAACTCCAATTACCAGCACACTCAGTTCAAAATTATACATAGATTGTATGTAACCCTAACCCGCAGGGCCATCTGCAGGGCTTGTCTCCAGACAGACCCCCCTTGTCATCTCTGCTCTTTAAACGCTTTTGCAACTTTCTTTTATATGTTCTGGCAGTGTCCCCAATTTACCTCTCTTTGGTCCTATGTTCCAAAATTTCTCTCCTTAATTTTCTCTGTGCATGTTCCTTTGTCTCCCCAGGTTCTCCTTCTCTCATATTTCTCCACTCTCTCCCTTTCTATACTGCAAAACTGTTATTGGCTACTCGCTGGAGAGCACCTGACTGTGTCACTTTTTCTCACTGGAAGGCATCATTCTTGAGCTTAGTCCACTTGGAACTTCTGGCTTTGTAGCTTAACATCTCATCCAGCCCTATAGTTCAGAGATGGTTTAGTGCTGTTCATTTGATCAGGAACTGGGAGGGGGTGGCTCCATGATATAGTTTCCTTGCTGGTTTTCATTATACTTCCGTCTCCTGTGCCTGCTGGCCAACTGTTGTACCACTGTCCATTTTGTTTTATTTTATAATTATTGATTTTTTTTCTCCCAACAAGTAAGGTTCATCACTTCTAGGTGGGTTTTGTGGGTATTTTTGGAGTTTCCTTCTTTTGTCTCTTTTTTGTTAATATACTGTAAAAAAGTTGTTCTCGTTTTCTGATATGTATCAGTTAAATATATGTTTAATTAAAATGTAATTGCAAACAAAAAAAGGACTGGTGTCCCATGCACAGCTGGTTTTAGCCTTGTGCAGGAATTGCATAAGTGGGTTAGAATATGTAGGAATCAATAATAATAATAATTAAACATTTGGAAGACTTCCTAATCCAGTTTATGGGTGTGGTGGATCTCAAGCCTATCCAATCAACACACTGCAGATTGCCTGCCATGGACAGGAAATCAGTTCATCAAGAGGTCCACTCAGTCACTACAAAGTGTCTTCTTTACTTGTATACTTTTTCAGAATTAAAAAAATAATTAAATTAGTGTGCTGTCCACAGATTATTGTTTATATCAAACTGAGCATGCCAAATAAATACTGTATATTCTCTTTTTTCTTCTAGGTCTGGCAGAAGATGTCATCAAGAAAGCAAAAGATGTGAAACCAATTATTGAAATACATCAAGATGGAAACAATTTTGTTGTCACTTCTAAAACACCACATCAGTCAAACACAAATTCCTTCACCATTGGCAAAGAAGCTGATATCACAGCCATGGGGGGCAAAAAATTTAAGGTATTTATTTGTAGTAGTAGGGTGTTGTACCGTGTTAGTCTTTATGTAGTGAGAAGTTAAGCAAAATTACACCTTTTATTGGCTAACTAGAAAGATTACAATATGCAAGCTTCCGAGGCAACTCAGGCCGCTTTTCAGGCAAGAGGGTCCTGAGTTGCCTCGAAAGCTTGGATATTGTAATCTTTCTAGTTAGCCAATAAAAGGTGTCATTTTACTTAACTTCTCACTACAGGTATTTATTTGCAAAGAGCCTGTCACAAACATCATAACATAAAGAAGCTTGACATGTAAGTATGAATGATGGGAATTATAGTGAAGGAGCATAGCAATCATTTTTAATTGTGTTTTGACATTTCTGTAACAAGCAGATTTCATGTTTTGAAGCTATAGGAAGCATTGTTACACTAGTAGTGACTAAGGAAAAAAAATATTTAGTCAGAAAAACAAGATATATAATTGCTATGTGTAATCGGTTGATATTTTTACAGTGCACCATCAATATGGACGGTGGGAAACTTGTCTGCCAAACTGACAAGTTCAGTCACATCTCAGAGATCCAAGGCAATGAAATGACTGAGGTTAGTATGGTTCCCTTTGTCACATGCTCAATTGAGTAAACTTTTTAAAATTGATTATAATCATGATCTTCAGAATACAACCTTAATGCTGGAGTCCCTCTTTGGGATGATACTACTGTGAATAATGAAGTACTCTTTACTTAAGGAAATAAAGCAATCCTGACATCCATCTCACTATTGTAATTGTGTTTACCTTTTCCATTTAAGATTTGTAAATTTGTTGGTGAAAGAAATACTTTTATACTTGTATCTGATATAAAACATTACATTTATTTCTTTGTCAATCCTGTACATATATGTGCACTGCACATATGTAACATATATACATATTGTAAGCAAGCGCTAGAAGGATCTTGAAACAAAAAGTCAGTAAAAATCAAGCAGGCAAGGTACTGGTAGTATGGGTCAGAAAACAATTATGTACTGTCAAACTCCAGAAAAGTGGTCAAGAGATCCTATAGTGTGATTTTGCAGCCACTAAATTGTTGTGGCTCCTGGATGTGAATGGCATGCACAGGAAGTACAGTAGCTATTCTATGTGAATGGCATGCACAGGAAGTACAGTAGCTATTCTATGTGAATGGCATGCACAGGAAGTACAGTAGCTATTCTATGGATACTAAACTAATAAAAAGGTTATGAAGATGAGTAAGTTTCCCCAGACTGCTAGGTGGAAGCACAGCATACCAATGTGGTACAGTTGCTGCTTTGTACCCTGTTACAGTGAACTACTGGTGCTAGCAGGTTGATTCTTTAAACAGGTGCTGGGTCTCCGAGATGCAGAAACACCTGGGCCTACTAGATGAAGCTCTGTTGGGGCCACGGGACTTCCTGGTGGTTCTCCTAATCCTGGACGTATTTCAGGAGATTTCCCTAGACATAGCTTCAGGGTGCTGTAGTTTTAGAATAGGACATTTTCTATGTCCTATTGGACAGATTTTGTTGAGTGGTAGAGATCAAAGGAGTGTTTGTTTACCTTCAAAATGAAAAGATAGTTATGGAAGCTAGTGATCTGTGCACTCAAAAGTTGTTATATTGTTTATCATAATCTTTAAGGACAACACCAAATTTTAAGTCGAATCAAAACAACAGTTTTTCCTAAGTACTGTGTTGTTTACTTCAGTGCTGCTCTCTTGTAAGGTCTTTTTTATTGGTTTAAAGTTTGAATACTGCTTCCTGGGCAGCACAAAGTAATAACTTTACATGTCAAGCACTTTCCAAATGCTGGTGCTCCTGGAAAACAAAAATGAAAGTACTCGTAAGAAGCAAGTACACAAAATGTCAGTGCAATGGTATTGCCAAACTAATAACAAAAATTATAAATATTCAAAAATATAAACTAATAACATGCACATATAATAGGAACTGATTATTAAGAAAAGATTTTGCATCCAATAAGCCACAATCCTAAAAAAGAGCTTGTTTTGGCACTTTTGTTTTCAGCAAGGATGAAACACCGGTGCCCCCATCATAAAACAAATACAAACACTCCATACTAGCTGACTCTAGCAGCTTCAGGTGCAAGTAACGAATGTCACTGGTTTTAGCACATCCTTGAAACTAGTCACACTTCCTCAAACAAAGCTAATATGAAGTCACTGAGAGAAAATTATTTACTTAAAGAAAAGCTATACATTCAGGTCCCAGAATTGCAAACCTACACAGGCTGTAATCAGAAAAAGAACTGAACCCAGGTCCCTTGCAGAGCAACAAACATGCCACCTTGCTGTTTGTGTGTGGGTTTAAAAATGCCCAAGAGTTTAAATGTATACAGAATATAAATGGACAGAGGTTATGAGATTATAATACACATCTTTGAAAGAAATATTTTTTTTCATGATCACTTTGTATTATACCTTCCTGAAACATCTAGAAGACATTAGACTTTATCAAAACACTTAACAAGGTAGGCTTATTAATTGATCAAACACCTTTTACTTTTAATACAACATAGACATTTTTCCAATTGTAGGAAAAAATATTGGTTTTTTTTCCATTTGTTTCCCACATACAGTATGAAGATATAAGTGTACAGTAAGTGTAAGTGAGTGACTCTTAGTTCCTTGTATGTTAATTGGTAACTTTATACTAGCTCCATGTGTGTATGAGTGTACTCCTTGATGAATTAGTGCCCTGTCCAAGGTGGCTTATTTACTGTCATGTATTCAGGGCTGGATGGATAGGCACCAGCTCCCTTAGCTGAATCAATGAGGTAAAATGAAAGAATGTAAATAATGTAGTGTATTTCTCAGTCTTTTCAGAGATCAGTTTTAAATTGGGAACAAATTCTCAAATGATCTATGTAAATGTGGTTACTATTGTTTGTACCACAATGCAATATTTCAAGTTTTTCTTTAAAACAGAAATTGTTAAGCAGCTAAAACTGATTATCTTGGTTTCATGTTTTTTTTTCTTTCAGAAAATTACTATTGGTTCTACTACCTTGGTTAGGAAAAGTCGAAAAGTTTAGCTGCAAGAAAACAACAACAAATATGAAGATGATCTACAGTTAAAATTATCGAGATTTCAGATTGGAATAAAATATTGTGAACACACAAACATTTGTAAAATTTATTTTTTTCAGAATAATATAAATGAATATCCAGATTGCAGAAACATTATCAAAATGCATTTGTGAAACATATTATTGATCAATTCATTCACTCTTTACTAAAACCACTTCTTCCAAACTTCAGAATGGCACACAAACAAAAGCATGCAGAACAAAAGAATGCAGTGGTAAATGTGTCTGGAGGAAAATGTGCACAACAGTAATAAAGGGATACTGTCCTGTGCATTGTATAGCACCACAAACAAAATCTGCAAAAGCAAATATGCAATGTGAAGAGAAACAACAAACAAATGTTTTTAAATCACTTGGAACAACACAGGTGCGGAAACTGCAGTTGATAAAGTGAGAAATGGGAGCGGAAAGTTTATCAATACAAGCCATAATCAGTAATGTAGGTGCAGAGTCTAAGTGGCAAGTAAATTGATTTAATTTAGATAGTACTTCAGCAATATAAGTTGATTTAGTGGGGTTAAATTTAGATAAATAAACTGAAAATTTACAAGTAGAATGGTCAACAGAGATGAGGAATGGTTGGTAGAGAAACCTTGATATATGGTCATAATTTTTGACTGAAAATAGTCCAAAAATAGATTACAGTGTTCAACAGAGAAATAAGGATTTTTAACAGCAGGGTGACAAAGTCTGTTAACTGTATTAAAAAGAGATCTAGACCGACAAGTACCAAAGTCAATAAGGGTAGAATAGTATTTTGAACGTGCAGCCAATAAGACACTTCTGTATTCCTTCAGGTGTTCAGTGTAAGCCAGGGCGTGAACAGCCAGACCAGTCTTCTTCATGAACCTTTTCAAGTGGGGACCAGTTTGTTTCATGGTACGCAATTCTGCTGTAAACCATGGAGAGGTCTGGGTAGTAGGAACAATCAAGGATTTAATAGGTGCATAATGATCCAAAATTTGTGACAATGTGTAATTATATAGAGACAAAATCTGCATAGGGCAGATTGTGATTTTTACTCATCCATGGGGGGCATGGAAGATATCCCCCACGAATACAGGGGGACATCTGTATACATTTTAATTATATAAATTGACAAGCTTAACATAATAATAAATTTCAATAAAACCAAAGTATAATGACTGTCTTTAAACTTTTACCTATTCCTATTTACTGTATTCTTGCCTAAGCAAATAATCGAATCCAAGTATCCAACAATGCAGGACTTCAGGGAGTTTTTCCTGTGACAGACAAACTACGGTGAACTTTTTTTTAGCATGCCAAGAGCAAATCTCATAGTTATTGGTCAGTAATGGAGAACAATATTTGCCTAGTTTTAACTTAAGCTTTAATGTGAGCCCATTTGGGAGATAGCTACTTGTTAAATTAAATTAGCCTTTAGAAATGTATTCAAGAGCTGTGGTCCTGTTGTCATTTTGATTATTTAATTATAATTTGACATGTCTATGCTAGTTTGAGGATTAATTTTATGATTGTCATTATTATTGTTGCTGTTGTTTATGTTTGGATTACACTGTACTTCTATGTTGTAACACCAGCACCCCATTTCTGACAAGTTAGCTCTCATGAAAACAAAACTAAAATGACAAACAGCTGATGAAAATAAAGAAACACACAGAAGCTGATTGTGATGCATCTTGGGATTTGGAAGACCATGTATAAGTCATCAGAATTTAAAACGAAACATCACTAGTATGTGAAATAATAGAAAACAATATAAGAGGGCAGTTGTATTGAGTCATAAGAGCGTTCATAAGATTTTTTTTAAAAAAGCCACCCCCTAAATTTTGCCACCCCACTTCATCTAAATGGTAAAGTAGGCTCTGATGGGTTTGTGAATAGCAGGATAGATGAATTAGTTCATTTGCAGTAAAGATTAAAACACAAAATGTCACAAAAACATAATACAGATATAATTCCACAGAGTAGTAGCTACAAAATACCCAACTCCAATTTCTACAGTCTGTATGTATTAAACCACCAACAAGGTTTAATCAAGTGAGGTAAAGATACTGAACAAAAGACAGAATGACATGAGACAGAAGAAAAAGCTAAAGTTGCTGTCATCCACTCAATAGCTCAGTAGCACCAGGTAACTAAAGCTTAATAATCGATCAGCACATTGTTTCTGCTTTATGAAGCCTTCCCAGTGGCTTGACTGAAAATAGAAGAGAACCAGTGCACCACCATTTCAGTACTCTCAGTGCTTTAAGCCAGTGTTTCCCATGGACTGCTGCTTCATAGACATATTTTACATGGTGCGTATATTAACCTTGTTACTGCCTAAAGAAAATCTGGCTATAAACTGTCACTGGTCTGCAGAGCTACACCATTAGAAAACCTGAAAGCAATCCACTCTTCAATCTGTTCAAGCTGCTCAAAACCCCAATGGGAACCCTCACTATTTGATAAAACGTTAATCAATTGAGCCACACAAAACTCCACAGAGAACTCCCCCCCCCCCCCCCAAGTCCACAGAGATTCTCAATTTAAAAACAGTTCACTTGTCAAAAAGGCTAAGAATCACTTTAATTTGAACAATCCTTCCTAACTGTAAAATTATAAATTACAAGCATGGAAAACATGATGTTATCTAGATATGAATGAACTACCCTGTGGAGTGACTATTTCACTGACGCTACAATTTACTAGGGTGACCACACTTCCTGTTGACTGGAACAGGCCTGATTTCAGGTTATATGTCTCAATAAATCGCTTAAGAATGTCAAAATGCCCCAGTTTTAACAGGCTTCCCATTTAATATAGTCTTTGCAGTGCCACAAATCTTGCTTTGACAAAATATACATTACCACAATATATTTACAACAGCATGCACAAAGCTTCAAGATAGAACCCCGTTTGATTAACAACTTGTGTTTTAATTAAACAGCATCACAACAAGGAACATAAGCAAACAAAACCAGAGCACTGGCAGTGTGCAATTTTATGTGTTCCATTGTAAAAGTGTGTTTATTTTTTTTTTGTACCCTGATCCCACTCTGGTGATGATGAGATTACAGCAAGCATTATGAGGATGGGCTTTATGCGTGGGCATACATGCTACACAAGTGTCCCAGTTTGGGAATTTAAAAATCTGTTCACACTATTTATAATTTCTATATACTGTATAATTTCACCCTATATTTAATTTTATCAGAGTGCCACAATGAACTGATATCTGTAATGGTCACTCACTGTAATACATGTACAGTTTGCCTTTCACGTCTGTTACTCCCTAACTTATTCCCTAACATTTGTCATAACTTAATAACTTTACAAGTCCCATTTAATGAATATTACTACGACCAGATATACTTAAGAAAAGAAGGAATTAATTACGAAAGTTTTATTTATATATGTTAATTGCCACTTGCAATATTGCGTGTGTGTGTGTGTGTGTGTATGAGTATGAGTGGTTCCTGCCAGTGACTTGAATTCTGCCCCGGCCTGTTTTCAGCATTTTGCCCAGTGGTGGTGGGACAGCCTCTTGCCCACACAAGCCTGAAATGGATCGAGGTTCTGGAACCTACCTACTAAACTCGGTCCATTTTCTAACTTGTTCCGTCTTGCAGTACAAAATTACTTTAATCGATCTCTCAGATCCGAAGTCACATCGCTATCACTAAGCTCAACGTTCTGATGACGTCACGTTGACACACGTCACCTTTCTCCGCGCCCTGCAGACTTTCGAGTCTGCGCCTTGCTCTACTCGCACACCTCCCGCGGATTGTTGCACGGCGGTTGTTTCGGCGCCAGCTTGCACGTAGAACTTGGGACGGTTTTGTGTTCAAAGAAATCATAATGGCCCGCTACCTTCGGCCTCCTAATACCTCACTTTTTATTCGGAATGTTTCTGATGAATCAAGGTACGTGTTGACTGGAAGCGAATATGGAAGGTATTTTTGGGAAATTAATTAAAAAAACGAATAGGTCTCAACGACAATGAAAAAGAATCGCGTGCTGAGGCCTAGTCTTAGATTCGCGGCGTTGCAGGCCTCCTGTGCGAGTTTCTTTTAACACCAGTGTTTTGAACTAGTGATTGGTGTTCTAATTAAAATAGCGAATATATTTGGATATGCGCCATGACTTTTAACTGTCATTTGACACTTCTCATACGTTTGTGGCCTGTGTTTTTGAACGGTTACGTGCGTTACGATCGAATTTTTGTGTAAACAGATTAAGGCACACTGTTTAAAAATGTTTAGGATTAAGGCGATTGAAAACCAGATGCTCTGAATTTATAACGTTATACTGACATTCGTCGAGTAAGCGAATGTAGCCCAGTACTGAATTTTATCCAGGAACTTTTTTATGTGCTTACATTTTGTCGTAAATTTCAGTGTTTTTTTAATGCATTTTATATTTCCGTAGGCCAGTGTATTGAGTGGTGGGTCTGACCGTTTCCCGTCCACGTGTGTTATAATTCCTTTATACGTGGTTATTATGAAGTCCTTGTGTAGTTTTAAATAAAATTAAAATTTCAGTTCGGTATAGGATAAAATTAATCCTTTAAAAAAGGGCAAGCGAAATAATTTATTACATTTTTACAAAGATGTACAGTATTGTTGAGATCGTTAATTTTTATCATGTTCATGTATGCAAACGTGATGCGATTCTGAAGTACGTATTTTAAGTAATATATTAAATCACATTATTTAGTCAACGCAGTTCGTTTAAATAACGGTTTAGTTGTGTTGTGCATCCTTCTTGTAATGGATTCTCCTTGTACCACACTGGCCGATTTTAGCTTGGCTAATAACAGCATACAGTTTACTTTCTCTTCTATTAAAGTAATGGGTCCGTCATAATTTTGAAAACAGTGGTGAACAAATTAATAAACTATTACAAGTTTACTTATAAACTACGATAAAATAAATGAACTACAGTTCACAATGCACTTTACGAATTGACTTTATTAAGTCATGTGGGTTTATTATCATGTCACCCATACACAGTATTGCAGCATGCAGTGGCTCAAAATAACATTTCTTACGACCGCGGTGCAACACATACATAAACAGGACAAGTGCAAGGTGGGTTAAAAAATATTGTAAATAAATAAAGATAAGCAAATAGTAATGATTTGCAATAGATACTAATAAATATACTGTATAATGCCTAATAATAATAAAAAAAAACTAGTAACAAGTGCCACAAATTTATAAATAGACCTCTATGAGCAGATCTGAGTGCATGGTCCAGATAGCCACGGGATAGAAGCAGTTACGGAACCTGACAGGTCTGGTTCGCATGCTACAGTACATTCAGCCAGATGCAAATGGGACAAGGGAACTGCGGAGTGGTCTCAGTGATCTTTTCTGCTGCTAGCATATAATTGAAGTTATGATAATTTAAAACTTAATAAGGACTTTTTAATGAACCTGTTGTATATGTATACATTGCTTCATAGAATCTAAGTAAAGTCACAGAAAATGTACAGAATATATTAATTTGAAATAAGCAGTGCCTGCTTTCCCAAGACGACACAATAATTGCTTTAATATTTATATATCTTTGAATCATCTCATTTGCACCATATGCTTTAAATGGTGAATTATCATTTGGCAAAAAAAGTGCTTTTTATACTTTAATCACATCAAAAATTAGTTTTAGAGCATCTTGACCCGTTCCTTTTTTATATTATGAGCTCACTTTTACTGGTAATGTCATATTGATATGTGTGAATTGTAAATTTTTGCTCCATTTCAAGTCTTTCTTTTTTTTTTTGTTCACTGGGGACATGCTTAGAGAGGGGTTCTTGATACATACTTTGGGTGTGTTTGATCTCTTAATTGTTGTTATTATTGATGAGGTACGTTTTTTTTCTGCTATATCTGTTCAAGCTGGAAATCAATAAATATGTTTCTACGTAGATAATGTAAAATTAAGGTAAATAAAGTTATCATTTTACGATACTTTAGGCCTGAGGATTTACGTCGTGAATTTGGTCGTTATGGACCAATAGTAGATGTCTACATTCCTGTTGACTTCTATACTCGTCGATCAAGAGGATTTGCATACATTCAATATCCTTTCTACTGAAGATTAACTTTGGTAATTATGAGTATGGAAATATTTTTGTAATTAAATGGTCAAGCAAGTACAGATATGCATTTTATTGTGTAAAAATCCTCATTTTTATTCTTTAACAAAAAAAGGTTTAGGCTGTGAAAATTGTTGACATAATCGCTATGGTCTTGAATACATTTTGTTTTGGCTCTTTCTTATATTATTTGAGTGGTTTAACAGTTTCCTTTCAGACAAAAAAAATGTGTTGTTGACATTAATGAAACTAATTCAGTAAAACTGTTAATGAAGGTGTTTGTTATTGAGTGATTTGCCAATAGTAGAGTATTTATTAGTAATGACTCCCTTTTTAGAACTTAGCGTGAGGCTTTAAGTGAATACGGTATAGGTGAGTTTGTGTTGACATGATTTAAAAGAGTGTACATGTCACATTCCATCGGAAAGGGTAAGTTCAGTATTTTTCAAGTCAAAGTTGTTCAGTCGTTACATATATTGATTTGCTACAGAAAATTGTGCCCTAAAGTAAAGTGTTTTTTTTGTTGTTTTTTTTTTTTTTTTTAATAAATTTTTGGGTCCATAGGTAACAGAAGAAGCTTTAACACTTGCCAAATATGTCGAATTTAAACCAGCAAAGGTTTTGATTAAAGAAAACATTCCTTCCATGTTTGTGAGGCACCATTTTGGTTGTGGCTTGTAGCGCTTAGGTTTGATGTGACCGTTCGAATGGGAGACCAGCTAAAAGTGGACTTGTGAGTTTGTAGCACTCATTTTTACATGCTCCTTTCTCACAGTTGAAGAGGAAAATAAAACCTGTTCCAGATTGCCCATTTATTTAATCTAACTGCAGTTCCCAAACACAAGTGAGTGATTTCACTGCAGTTGCAAGTGAAGTGAGCTGAAATGCAGAGTTGTAGAATATTAATAGAAATGTTTTTTTACTTGCAAACTGAATATTGCATAAATGAATAGCTCTTCTGTAGAGAAGAAAGGTAGAGCAGTTGTTACTGGTGCTGCTTCGCAGATCTAGCATCATATGTTTGCATAATTGTGCAGTCTGAAGGTGTATGATATCTGATAACTTTCTTACCTTGAAAAATGGATGTGTTTGGTAAGTTTAAGCCTTTTTTTACATATTTTGGACCCTGCTACAGTTTAACCCCATTGTAAACAGTAAGAACAGACAAAGCATTTTTAAAATTGAGAAAAAAAAATAGAACAGTTTTATGTGGCACATTAATATATACTATGATTATGAACAAGTAACTTTGATTTGAAAAATACAGAACTTATCCTTCAGGTTTTATATAACAGTAATGCATTTAACACATTTATATGAGAGAGAGAGGGTGTTTGGTTGTGTTTGCTAATAGCTCAATGCCCCACCCACCACACGAGGAACCACATGGATTGGAACCTGACTGCATCAGATGACACCTCAGCACCACAATTTTTTTTTTGTGTAATATATATATATATATATATATATATATATGCAGTGGCTGGAGTGGCAATCCTGCTATCAACCCAAGTTCTCCCTGTTATTTGGAGGACTTGCTTGCAAGGCTGGGTGCAGATTAACGTCATACCCAGGACGAAGCAATTGCAGGTTGAGGGCCTTGCTCAATGGCCCAACAAAGTAGAGTCACTTCTGGCATTTGCAGGATCCGAACTGGCCACCTTCTGAATGCTGGTGCAGATCCCTAGCCCTCAGAACTAGGTGCCATTTATAAGGAAGTTTTATATTTCAGTCACTTTGAGCTTTGATGTAATTTGAGAGACTGTATCCTTCTCTCAAAAAATATTTCTAAGTGAATTTTGGACCAAAAAGGTACATCATTTCCTTGTACTTTTTATGTTGCAGTTTGACATCATTTGTTTTTTTCCATTTAGAATATACATTTTTAAGATGTTTGCTTGCGGGACGAGGTTTGTATGAAAGCTAGTGGTGCTTAGTGTTGACTTTTTTTCCCTTATATCTGGTGTAGCCCTTGGTTTTTTGTTTTGTTTTTTTGTTTTTTTTTTGGAAAGTCTAAGAGTTGGCATACCTAATTATTGATGTACACTACTGGTTAACAGTTTTAGAACACTTCAGTTTTTCTTCAAATGTAATCATTTGAAATGCAATTAATGACCTAAAATGGTGAAAAGGTAAGCAGTAAACTGCAAGATGTTTAAATTTAAAGTTTAGGTTGGCAAAGAACATGAAAAAAGGAAATATCAGAATATTACAAATGGGCCTTCATCATGGAACAAAATGATAGATTACAGATGTGCTGCAACAATTAAGCCATACTTAACTCTCTGTCTGCCTTAAAGCAGAGTTGGAACAGACTGTGTTACTACAGTCTCTGAAGTACTAATTGAACAATATTACACCAGTATCCATATTACTAACCGAAGGTTGTAGTAAACCGGATATGGATGCTGGGCGCATCGAGGCGCACTGCAACGAGCCCGCCACAGAGAACAAAAAAAAGGTTGTAAACCGGATATGGACGCTGGGCGCATCAAGGCGCACGCGCACTGCAACGAGCCCGCCACAGAGAAAACAAAAACGAGAGGATTCAGCGCATATGTGAATCACACTACACAGTATGGTATCCCCAGACGTCCAAACTACACAGCATAAACCGGATATGGACGCAGGGCGCATCGAAGCGCACACGCGCTGCAACGAGCCCGCCACAGAGAAAACAAAAACGAGACGATTCAGCGCATATGTGAATCACATTACAGTACTACAGCACGGCATCTCCAGACATCCAAACTAAAAATGCATTTTTGAATTACACATCGAAGCGCACCACCGCACTGCAACGAGCCCGCACGGATAACGCGCTTCTGAAACACCAGAGGCAAAGGAGTCACGGCTCAAGAACGAAACACCTCAACTAACGGAAACCCCAGAGGTCCAGACTACACAGCATATTTAAATCACATTACAGTACGGAATCCCCAAAGGTCACATTACAGTATTAAGAGTTCGGCGTTCATGTGACGTTACAGTTAAGGTTGTAAATACTCCATACCAAGGAAAACTCATTCAAGGACAAGACACCATCTTTACTACAAATGTTGTATATAACGAAGTATTTGATTAAATATCTGTAATCTACCATTGGATTACTTCTTTACTTCCTATGTACTTCATTTACACCTTTACCCTCAACACAGAAACAACACCAGATGGAAAAAAACAATAAACGAACGCTCCGTATTAAACGTAAGTGCGATTATAATTCCTAACAGTAAACAACGTATAGCTAATGGAGTCACGGCTCCAAAAAGAAACAGCTCAACTAACGGAAATACAAACACAACGACTTCTCGCTGACGACACAGCCATAGAAAAACAAATATGTTTAATTAAATTAACTGTCCCAGGACGCACCCACCCTCCATGATATTTCATCCCTCCAAGTATCAGAGGGAACAGACAGTGATTGCCATTCTTGGATTTACGATTCTTTCGAGAATCATGGGCTTGCTGGTTGAACAAATAAACAATGGCAAGTCCTACCACTGTATATACTACTGGTCAAACACCTCAGTGTTTTTATCTTAAATCTTTAATGAAATTAAGGTATAGGGCAAATAATGATTCCTTGACTTTCCTTAACAAATTTTTTATTTGCCATTGTTTAAGTGTTAAAAAAAATTATTTAAATTTTTGATTGATTTAAAGTGGCCACCTTTGGTGATATAACATCCAAAATGTGGTAACCCTTTTGATTCAGAATGCCTGTCACTCTGCAAGTTACCAACTCTGCCTCCGACAGAAGAACCCCAGATCATCACACTTCCCCCTCCATGTTTGACTGTTGGTGACACACACTGAGGAACTATCCTTTCACCAACTCAACGGCATACAAACTCCCTGCATGATGAACCGAAGATTTCAATATTTCATTCATCCATCCATAAGACTTAAGGAATGACTTTCTTATTGCTACTCACCCTGTAAAATCTGCAGCACAATGTCTCCTCTTCACAGTAGAAACTGAGAGTTGCTTTTTTTGACCACTGTTAGGCTGTTCTGCTGTGAGGAGCCTATCACGCAGGCTGGTGAGCCTCAGAAGACAAGATTGGGTGGTGACTTTGTGTCTGCCAGATCTGTCCCTATCAGAGTTTCTTTCGGTTTCCAGTTGCTTTTGGGATTATGAAGAACACCATACTCACTGACAGTTCGATTTTTTTTTTTTTTTTTAGTTATTTCTTTAAGTGAAAGGCAAACACTTCTCTGGGAAATAATGTTCTGTCATTTCATTTGTTAATTGCCATTTTCTTGCCAGTGTTGCTGGAATTCACAACTTTCTAGAGTATAGTAACGGTCAATTCCATCTTTGCTTTAAGACAGACAGACAAGGTTTTTAAGTAATCAGTAGAAGTTGGGACACATGTGCAAATTGCTTTCTTCAGTTTGGAAGGCTTAATTTACTTTAATTGCTGCAGAACATCTATAGGTTGTAGCCTATTAGTTGTTCCCTGAAGAATGCCCATTTGAAATTTTCAGAAATTTCCTTTTTGCTAACCTAAACTTTAAAGTTAAAACTCTGGCAGTTTACTGCCTACCTTTTCACAATTTGAGGTCATTCATTGCATTTCAACTAATTAAATTAGAAGTAAATGCAGGCTTTTGTTTTGTGTAAATTTATTCATTTTAAAAGAAACAAAATATACTACTGGTGTCATGCTTTAGTTTTCCAGTTAGATTATTGCTGGCTTATGCTTGATTTTTACTTGTCAATTTTTGTAGATTTGGAGCATGGTGTAAACATGGCAGTGATCATAAGCATGATTTAATTGTTTGTGGTCTGTCATGTTCGTTTTTTAGTATTGCTCAAATTAACAAGGTCACATTTGTAGGAGTGCTTGGGTAAAACAGGTCAAGATGTACAGCTCACCTGTCAGTATGGAAATAATATAATGCAGAATAAGATTTTATGTTGGCAGAAACAACCTAAGGATTTTGTACCCGATCTTAAGATTGAGTCGACGAGTGTTTAGCTTTGTAGGACTTAATATTTTTTTTTAAATGTCTGATTTTCATTAGGTGGCTGTTACATCTGCAAAAGACATGATTTCACTATGTGTGTGATTTTTTTCAAGGATTCACAAGTAAAGCAACACAAATTCTGTCTCCTAATTTAAGTTTCTTCTGTTGTTGCCCCAGACTATATAAAGCGATACAGTTCTGGAGACCCCACAGAGAAATTAAAGAGCCTTTTAGAGTAGATTCCAAGAATTAACACAAGCAGACAAGCCAAAGACCTCTTAAGGATCAGGCCTCAAGAAAAGAGAAAGGGAAAGTTTGAAAATAAAGAGAATTTAAAGCTTGAAGAGACAAAGAGGAAAATGAAACCAAAATGGGAGCCAAGGCTTCAAATTGTCTGCAAAAGAGAAAAAAAGATTATCAGTCAAGCCACAAACCAAGTTCTTCTGGAAAGCGTTTTAAAGAGTTAAAGGTCAAGATGAAGTTGAAAGTCAAGCATGTTTAAGGTAACAAGCCTAATTTTGTATCCTACAAATACATTGGATTTTTTTCGCACGTTAGTATTTTTTTTTTTTTTAAAGTACATAAACCTTTATTAGTATTCTTGGATTTTTTTAAGTTACATTTTTTTTTCTCCCGAGTATTCTTCATCCATATTTTTGTTCTACCCTCCCCTCTTGAAAACATTAACAAAAAAAAAGGTCACCTCATCTACAAATTTCTTTCATCCTCTTTTCGTATCTTATTTGCTATATTCTTAAACCGGCAAGATTATTTAACTTTATTTTAAATGTAACGTGAATTCTTCCACACATTTTAGATTTAGCTTATATTAGCATTTTTTTATCAAGCTGTTTTCCTTTCAAGATCATGTATAAAAGCCTTAACAGCTCAGCATATTTGAAGATGTTCGGGATGCAGAAGATGCACTTCATAACTTGGACAGGAAGTGGGTCTGTGGTCGTCAAATTGAGATCCAGTTTGCACAAGGTGATAGAAAGAGTAAGTATTGACTTTGGGGAGGTTGATGTGTTTCTGTTGGTTATATTTTGTCACCTGTGTTTGGGGTCACGTGTTCAGTACTGGACCTGACACCAATCCAATTCACAGTATCAGTTTTGAACCAATGCTGGCAAAAATGCTAGTTCGAATATTGTGTTGGTTAAGGAAGGAAAGAATATGAAGTAGGTTATGTGAACATTTTTCTTTGTTTTGGTATATTGATTTTTTGTTTCTATCTAGACATGCAGTTCATTAATTAAATCTACTATTTGCCTGAGTCTTTGTTTTTTATCAGTTGAATAAAAGCATTAGCTTTATAACATGATTTTTTTTTTCTTCTGGTAGGGTATTTATTTAGTTAGTTTGAGCCTGGTATGTTTTACATCATTCCTCTCTATTTAGTATTATCAAATAAATTGAAAAGGTATTTTGTCCTTGTTAATCCATTCTGTGCACTGTTACATTTAAGAGACTAAACAGTGTATAATGTCAGCTGCGTCAGGAAACATTTCTTCAACTTTTAACTAAGAATTTGTATGATGTCTCGGTCAAAAACTGTTTTAACCAAATGAGTCTATCACAACATACCACAGCAGCACTGGGTAAGGTTTACCTGTTTGCGTAGGTTAAAACGTTAAAATTTTATGTGTTGGCTTGTGTGTTACTTCCAATATGAACGGGTATTTTTATTTATTTATTTTTTACAGCTCCTGGTCAAATGAAGTCAAAAGAAAGACGATCACCTCGTAATTTTACTCGCTACAATGACTACGACAGAGATAATAGACGCAGAAGGTCTCGTAGTAGAAGCTATGAACGGAGACGGTCAAGGAGCCACTCTTTAGAAAGGCGACCAAGGAGGTCTGACAATTTCAGAAGGTAATATGTTCTCTTCTTATTCTTTGCTTTTCTACACAGTTTATTATTAGTGTGCCTGAGCGTAGCAATAATACACTGCATATATTTTTCTATACAAACAACTGTAAACCTACTTTTGAAACACCCCCTGCATTTATCTCTTTAGAAATCGATTAACCATTTGAGAATTTATCCTCCCAAAAGACAAATAAAAACAAAAAGCGTTGGACAAAACTTTTAAAACAAACAAACAAAAAAAAAGCAGTAATGCAATCTTACTGTGTTATTAGTGCAACCTTATTGCAAACTAAAGCCTAGGGTTGGATAACATCGTCAAAATGATGGATTTTTCCACATCATTCTATATAGATATTTGTTAATTTCCTGATGTTCAGTGTTAAGTTTGAAAAGTAATTTTGAACTGTGAAGAAGCCAGAAGACTGCTATTATGATAATATACAGCACTATAACTTGTAAGAACTGAACATTAGTAAGTATAAATAAAATAAGTAAAACAAACAAAAACAGTTTTTAAAAGCATTTTGGCAGTTGGTTGAACAGCCAGCAATTATACTGTATAAAAGTAAACCTATTTTAAGTTAATCTCAGTCAACTAAAACAGGAGTTAGTGAACAATTCCAGTGAAAGCAATAAGAGGTACACTATGTAAGACTCATAATGAGATTTATTTTTTCATTTCAAGTTTTTTTTTTGGTTTTGTTTTTTTTTTTTTTTTTGCTAGAAATCCAAGTATCTCGGCTGTCTTTGGATTTGGAATGCACTGTGGCAGGATACAATGTTGTCATATGTACTCAATATGCTATTTGAGTTAAAAACTGGTCAGGCAGTTGCACAGTCACTCTGCTAAAGAATGACTTGCAGATATTCAACTGGGAGTTGATGATACAGTCACAAATAGTTAACATGTGAAATAATAATTTTGGATGATAGTGACATTTATTTCAATATGCAGTAAATAATGTTATACATACTCTTAAGTAGAGAGATGAAAATGCAATGCAAGAGAATTCATAAGATCAGAAGGATTCACCAAGCCTTGCATGCTGTCAGTCCACTCCACAATTATTGGCACTCCTGGTACAAATGAGTAAATAAAGATTATTTAAAAAAAAAAAAATCACCTTTTGGTGAATTACCTTAACTTAGACTGAAAAATGATAGTAATCCCAAAATTTAACTGAAGTAAATTTATTCTGAGAAAAAACAATTCCTCATCAAGAAATAATTCTTTTTAACAAAACCACATGTGTCACAATTGTTGGCACCTTCATGGGATTAATAAAGTTTATTTAATTTAAAGCTTTCTACAATCTCTTTGTCAGTAAAATAGCAATGAGTCTTCTCTTATAACATCTTGTAGAAGTCTGCTATTTTGAAAGCAGTATCCTTTGACAAAACATTGGCAGTAGAATGGGGTCGTACCAAAGAGCTCAGTAACTTTAAACATGGAACTGTATGTGATTTTTCTGTTTCTGCTAGACTTGCCTTAGTTAAAAGTGCTATCATTGTGCAATAACTGTATCGGGGGTGGTGTTGGATCTGTTCTAAAATTTGAAAAACTTGAACCTCAGTACTGGTACCAAGACAGTTCAGAAGCAAATAATGGAGAGCTACCAATACTTAATCCCCCCCCCCCAACCTCCAGTAATTCAGACATTATTAAATCTGTACTGTTGAATTAGTAAATTCCAAAATAATGTAGGAATACTTACATTTAAACAAACCCTTAAAAGCTGTTTTTGTAACAAAAACTTTTAAAATCTGGTTTATCAGAGAATCTCTGTTAGGTTTGTAGCATTTGCTATTGTAAGATTTATATTTACATCATTAGTGTGTTTAAAATAAATATGTTTTTACATTAAGATGATCCACTGTGGTGACCCCTAATGGGAGCAGCCGAAAGAAGAATCCAGTGTTTTAGAACTCTGGTAAAAGAGTCTTTGCTGTGATGTTTTCAAATTGTCTAACATGAATAATCAGACTTTATAGCTTAGCCTGAGTGCAAATCCAGAATTATAAAAGTTACCTGTAAGCAATTAATTATAACTGAGAGACTTCATTACATTCACTGATGTACGTGCCATTCTAACATCTTATATAAGTTTCATTGATGATGTAGTCAAGCCAAATAGCCACTTTATTTATTTTTAATTGTTATGACTGTTGTTGTCACTGCCACTGTGCCCTTGAGTGTAAGTGGAGATGGTTTCAGCCACAACTGTGAACTGTATCCACTAGTTACAAAATGGATGGATGCACAGATGAATATGTGTAGATATGCTCATTGCAATTAATGAACGAATGCAAAGCTTCTGTTCCTTTATATTGGGACTGTGTTAGATAGATACTTTATTAATCCCAAGGGGAAATTCACATACTCCAGCAGCAGCATACTGATAAAGAAAATATTAAAGAGTGATAACAATGCAGGTATACAGACAGACAATAACTTTGAATAATGTTAACGTTTAACCCCCCGTGATTAAACACCCTGTCATTTTATCTGCTTTAATGAATGTGTGACACTACAAACTAAACAGTTAAAACTCCCATCTGAGGCTGAGCACATCTGATTGTGCTCTCAAAGCTGCACAAATCTGTTTAAGTAACTCGTAAAGGGATAAAACTGGCAATAACAAAATCCTGTGTGTGTCTCAGTGTTTGCTTTTGTAGTGGAGAGGAGTGGAACAGGATTCTGGTTGACATGATGATTTCCTAATGGTGCCCCAACTAGTGTTATCCAATTACAGGTGTGCATAAAAGTTTTTAAAATTGCACCATTGTATTCATGCTCGTTATTTGTAGGCGAACCGTGTAGCAGATGTGCAAAGAGCTTCACATCGCATATTGTCCATCTGTCTGTAACATTTTAGCTTAGTTTTTGTCAACGATATTAAAAGCATTTGTCCAATTTTTTTGTCATTAAAAGTACATTTTTATTTAGATTTTGTTCCATTTTTGTCACAGAAAAAATGTCGTTGACAAGTATTTTTCTTCTTAGTTTTTATAAACAAAATTTATCCTGTGCACAAAGCCATTGGTGTAAAGGAACTTGAGAGGCCTGCACAGAGCCCTGGTCTCAATCCCAGCATCAATACCTGACCTCCCTAATGTGTTTTTGGATGAATGTCCACAAACTCTCACAGGCACACTCAAAAATGTTGTGGAAAGACTTCCGAGAGGTGTGAACTGGGGGTTTTGGGGTGGGGATTGTGCCTTATCAGAGGCACTGGTTTTGGAATGGACTGTCCAATAAGCTCCTATAGATGTGATGGTCTTCAAACTTTTGTCCATAATAGTGTGTGTAAACTATCATGCAATAAGCTGCAAGTAAGCAACTTCACTCTTGTGCTTCTATAAAAGAATAAACCTAAAAAGATGTTAATTAAGCAAAATAAAAAGTATGGATTTTGAAAGCATTTTACTGAAATTATGCAGCACTTGATTAGTATTTACATATATTTGCCCCAACTAAAATTTCTAAGGTCTTTTCAACCTGTCCAAATACTTTACTCAGTTTTGGATCAACATTTTACAGTACAATTATCTGCTGTCCTGTAGTGTTGGATCATTGCTAAAATTTTGATTTTGCTATCAAGACCAGTTTTCTGACCTCTTTACTGGTACCAAAGCGGTTCAAAAGCAAGTAATGGATAACTCCAAAACCTTACTCCAGGTTCCCTGGTGTACTACACTACGAACCACTTCTCTCTTGATACCCGTGAATCACTGATTGTGTTAAAGGAGTGGATGGTGGTTCCCCTTGAAGTCCCAGTAGTGTCAAAGTGGGGGAGGGGCTTGTGGGTTCTAGGTCCAGGTCCCACGTGCAGTTTCGATCGGATCGTGTCAAAGCCTATGGTTTTGTGAAGTTAATAAAACAAACTTTATTACACATCTACACTAGCAAAGGTCAGGAGTATGGAGCGGAAAGCTGATGTTCACTTTCACTACCAAATATCCTGAACTGCTGGTACAAACAAGTTTTACATTTTTTTTGGTACTTTTCCTTTTCTGGTGTACTGCATAATCCTGAAAAATTTACCCAGCACACAATTATTTTTATCAAGGAGTTGAAAGTGTTTGATAATTATCATAGCACCCAGGTCTAGTAGAACTTAAAATGACCTGTGTGATTTAAATTTTACATATAAATATAGTGCTCAAGTAAACTATCTGAGCATCAATGGAAGAATTTAACAGGTGAATTGTACAGGATTTCCATGAGTAACTGTTCATTTGACAAAAGGCTGACTTTCAAATGTGCAACACAGTATTGGACAAGGGCACTTAAGATTATTTCTATTACAACAGACCTTCATAACCAAAGCAGAAGAACCCATCTTTTAATCCTGTAACTAAAATAAAGTAAATAGAACAAATTGTGTAGCTTTATGGTATGTTGTGTCCAAACGTTTATCAAAAAGAACTTTTACACTTTGTTCTTTTTGATTTGTCTGTTTATCATGTAATTACTTGTACAGTAAAACAATATTACAGCTACTTGCTCATGTTAAACACCTGTAGATGTAACTTTAATATATTAATCATTGCTTTTCAGATCACGCAGTAGGTCCTATGGGAAGCGCAGGCGAAGCAGGAGTCATGAAAATGAAAGGTGACACTATCACTTGTATAAAATTGTAATGACACTTTTCTTGGGGGTGGGTAGTCAGTTCCACAGATTGTAAAGTTTGCAGTATTCTTTTCCATTTGAAATACATTTTAAAATTTGTTTGGTATAGCTGCAGGTTTTTTATGATTCTTTATGGCATTTTCTTCTTCCAGGTACAGGCGTCGCAATCCATCATTCAGCAAATCAAAGTCTAGGTCTAAATCTAATTCTCGATCTAGATCAAAACCCAACAAGGATTCCAAAGCCAGGTCAAGGTCCAAGTCTGTGTCACCACCTATGGAGGATTTCCGTGTATCATCAAAATCACGATCACGGTCTAAATCTCTCAAAGGTTCCAGAATGCGGTCTCCATCAGGATCACGGTCGAGATCTCAGTCAAGATCTCGTTCCAGGTCAAGGTCATGGGCTGGGCGTAAATCGGGTGGTCATTAGCTATGTCTTCTGTGTATTGTCAGGTGCATGAGTGTTTTTGTTTTTCATTTTCCATGAAACAGCCTTGAGGTGGGGCATTTAAATGTTTGTGATTTTATTTCCTTTTTTTTTTTTTTTAATCAATGTTAAATTCTTGCCATATGCTGGTGAAGTATTAAACTAACATTTATATTTTGAGACTTCTCTTGTGCTTTGTCTTCAGATATCCAGTACCAATGTAAAATAGTACGTTTACAAACAAGGTTCAGTATTTTGGGTTTGTTAAATTTATATTATCCTTGTCTTGTAGCTTGAGTATCAGTCCTATTTGCTTTGCTGTTAATCACCTGAGCAATTTTGTGCGTTTTTTAATTCCTCATAAAAACTATAAACAGGTGTCTTCCAGTGAAATATACAGACAACATTTGTGGTCACAAGTTTATGAATTTTTTTTTTCCTCTTTTTTTACTTTGATATTTTGTAAATAGATCTGGAGTGGTGGTACATTGTTTTCTTTATTTTAATAAATTTGTATGCTTTTCTTTAAATAAAACGTGTAGCAGACAGTTACTACTTTCTCCTTTGTAAACTTGCACAGCAGAGGTCACTAAGGAAATTATGTATTTTTAAAAATGTAAAAAGTTTTGATAACTTGCATTAAATGGAAAGCATGCCACCCTTTTAAAACTAATAACAAACGGTTGGTAATGCATTCTGTTAAAGTGTATATATATATATATATATAACTGGTACGTTTTTATTTTTACACTCTTAGTAACCGATTCCTTGCTGTGAGTTCAAGTGTGTTGTGTTTTTTGTGTCTTGATGTGCAAGTGCTTCACATTGGTAGGTTCTGTGTCAGTGCAGTCTTTCATTAGAAAGGCATTTTTCAAATGGGCACGGTCTTCATTGAAAGACTCAAGTATCTTAAGTAGTTAACTTGCCCAGTTGTACCTATTTTGAGAAAGTTTCATATAAGTAGTATTCAGTATGATTTTGGGTAACTTTTGATAAATGTTAAGATCATTTGAATCTTTGACTACCAAAGACTGAAATTAAATTTGCTTAGAGATGATCTTAAAGTTGTCTGTTGTCTTGATACAGGTCTTTTTTTTAAGCATGTAAATAAAGTACTAGTGGTTACTACTTTTTTGGTGTTTTATTTCATGGACATTAGGGAGACAAATAGTTAATTTAAATTATCTTGAAGTTGATTATTCTACAGAATGCAGTCTAGAATGTGTCGTATGACTCATATGAATCTTAACATTTTTAACAATCATACAAGTTGCTGCCACTTCAGACTGCACTTGTTGAAAGACTTATAATTGGGTGCTCACGTTCATTTAGGATTAGTAGGTTAAATACTGAGGCCCTATTTTTACTTAAACACTGAGTTTAGTAGCTTTGCTACAGCATTATAATAAATATGAAGCAACAGATTGTCAAACTAATTTGACTTGGATCCAGTGTACTCAACATTGATTTTACCAAAACTGTTGATTAAATATAAAAAAATGCATGTAAATTACTGGAATAAAACCAAATATTTGAAGAGTTTTTTTTGCTAAGCATTTCTAGAAAGGTATTTTATAAAAAGCACAAACTGGTATACCTTTTCAATGTTTTAGATAAGTTGGCACACAAAATTTTAAATTAAACTGTGGAGAAAGACTTCTAAGAAACAATCCAATAAAACTGCCTCAAGCAGAGTTACACAAGTAAGCCACTGAGCAGGTTTTGGAAGTTAGTTCTAATCCCTTTTACATACAAGGCAGGTATCAGATTATTCAAATGTAAGGCGTTAGCAAGAAAAATACAGCAACCAAGTCAAACAAGTGTTGTCTTTGCTCTTCTAAATTTAAGTTGTTAGAAGCAACTGTGAAAGAGAATGTAGATATTGTAAGATATAAACTTCCCATTGCTTTTGGTGATCTCTTCAGATGCCTGAAACATTTTGGATGAAAAGGTTTTCATCATAGGTTGGGAGCATGCAATACACTTAATGAACCACCCAGGTTGGGACCCGAGAGAGGTTAATTAACCTATTTTATGCAGCAGTTATGACTAATAAATAATTCCCAATTTCTGTAGCATTGACATGCACTTGCTAAAGTCTTCCCCGTCATCTGTAATAACTTGGACACCTTTCCTGTTGATTCCTTGGATCATAATGTAATAAACAGCATGATGGCCTGTTCACTTTGAACAATCTCAGGTTTGTGACGGAGAAACAGAGGCTGACTGCAATCAGTTAAATTATTAGGAAGTATAGAAGCAACATAATCGATGTTTACTCATGGTTATATCCTGTCATTCTCTCAGACCCAAAAGTAGTGAAGTAAACAATGAACAGCATGATAAAATATTCTGAGTGTGAGTAGAGTTTTTGGAATGCACTCAATTTACAAACATATTTCAATTGCTACCCTCAAAAAACAGACATGAAATGTTTTAACTTATTGATTCATTTACCTGAATTATATCTATATACAGACATATTGATGAATCACACATGTGGACATAACTGACGTCTTGCACGCTTATCGAGCGTTGTTCTGGTATTCATACATTGTGCTTCCACTTTCCTGGAATTCTCTATCTGGATTACAGAGAAAATGCTATATGATTAACCTACACCATTTACTTTAACACAATGGTTTCCACTGTATTACAGATGTGTCCTACCACCAAGTGTCCTCTACATACCTAATAGTTAAATTATTTGTGTGCAATCCAGCACAGCTTAAACAGATTTCTGATTAGCTAAACAAAAATATATTGAAAGTGAACTAAGCACAGGGACTGGATCTGTTACGGACTTGCTTAGTTATGACCATCATTATCCCCAGCCATAGAGCTTATCTGGAGGACAACAGGTCAACCAGACAGCAACAAGTATATTTTTAAGACTAGAGCAGAGACCTTTTACTAACCGTTTTGTATAATTTCCAAAGCTTACAGACTTGCAATAGATAATTACCATCTCTAGACAGTAACAAAGTTTTCATTATTTCTCCCCAAATCACAAGCAGTCCAATTTTTTTTTTCCTAGCATCCCTCCATGGTGAATGACCGGAGACTGGAATGTGGTTGTTCTGTCAATAACTACGGCATTTAACCTGCAAGTCCACATTTAAAAAAAAAAAAAGTCATTTTTTTCCTACTTGTGTTATATATAGCATTCATATAGATTGTAAGAAAAGAAAAATGTGATCCTTCACATCCTGTCTCATTTACATTTGTATGGATATGCTTTATAAATGGGTGTCACTCCTTCCTAGGCCAGTAAAAGCAGCAGCCTTTTTTTCTTCATCTTTGTACCCTGGAAAAAATTAACTGAAATGCAACTTCTCAACTGTCTTGTTTTAGCTTACATGATCTCAGAATTAGCTATTTTGATTTTTTGTCTTAAAAAGATACCTATATCTTTACACTGGTTATTGAACAATTTTCTAAAGCAGTTAATTTCAATACAATAGGAATTAAAAAAGGTATGTAAAGGACTGTACTTAAAGCTATGATATCCTTAATCCACTTAAGTATGAAAGTGGCTATTGAGATGCCACACAACAGCTGTATGGAGGACTGCAGATATTTTAAATGCATACATGGAACAGTTTAATTCTTTTCAAAGAAGACACTCCTCACAATCTCTTATCACCATAGGACCTCCTCCGTTATGATAACTTAGTGATAAAATGAATATATTAATGTAACAGGTTCTAAACAATTCAGATCCACATCTTAGATTTTACTGTCAGCTGTACATTGGACCATCCATTTTTAGATAAATTGTATAACCTAATACATATAAAACAAGACACTTAACCAATATTAAAATGGGATGGGGCTTTTTTGGAGACCAAAAAATATCAAAAGTATAAAACAATGACAGGAGTCTTTTTTTGGGGGGGGGGGTGAATTTTTTATTTGCCAATATTAATTTTTAAGTCCAATTTACATTAACTGGGACACCAAGTTACATTGTGACAATTAAGAATTCAATTTAAAAAGCCAGATTATAATAAAAACATTGTTACATAAATTCTGCATTTTAAACAGTACGTTTTGAGTGTATAAATGAAAAATGAAAGGAACCCTGAATATCATTTTGCATTTACTGAAATGGGAATACATTTAAAATAAACCATCCTTTTTCCATATCATACAAACAAAAAGTAATTTAGTAATGCAGACATTTTTTTTAAATAAAAGCTTCATTGAGCACTGAACAATACAAGCCATTTTACAAAAAAAAAAAAAAATTTAGACATCATGTGCAAGATCATTGAATACACTTAAACAGTGCATGGGGCAAAGACACATCTGTGCTTATTACATTTTTCTTTTTTTTCTTTTTTTAAATAAAAATATTTTACTAAGTCATGTTCTCATAGCAATTTTTACATTCAGTGTTCTTACCAAAAATACATTATCCAGCAGGTCCTTTATCCTGCAAAATATACATATGCTACATGTTTTTACATATATTTACATGGTTCTTGCTTGACATGGGCTGTGCATATCTTCCACTTTGAGAAACAAATCACTGGCTAAACTCATTCAGTGTACAGGGCTCAAAATTAGTATGTTTGAGAAAGCAGTCAGACACATTTATAATAAATCTGATTGTATAACATAATTATGAAGTGCAAAATACCACCATGTAAAGAAGATAATTACCTTATGGCACTTATGTTTACTAACTTTAACCATCAGTCTGATATTCTCAGTGTAAAGTGTCCTGGTGCATAGTTAAATATACAAGTCACAGTTTTATTAAAAAAGCACCACTTCACATTGTCACCGGGCCTGCATACTGCAAATTTAAAATGTTCAGAAAAACATGGTGTTAACAGTTGCTTTGCAATGTCCACAAAGTATAGGACATGACTAGCACTGGAGTGCAGTTAAAAAAAGGCCAGGATATATTAATATTTTTGAACACTTAAAAATGCAACTTTCGAGCCCTATATCTCATAATTTCGATATATTCTACAATTTAGGCTTGAACTTTAAGCAAAGACTTTAGCTGGAAGGTTAAGATTTCTCTGTGATCACAAGGCGCCACAGGTATAGATACCCAATGACTTGGTGGCTTAGGAAGAACACTTGGTGAGGGAGGCTCACTAAATTTGGCTCCAGCGTAATTCTGATGACATGGAGATTTCAAGAGTGCATCAAAATGGGATATAGCACTATCCCAACTCTGGTTATAAGTGGCAAACTCAATGTTACTGCTGCTTTCTATTTGCACGGCCTGCCGTGCACTAGTAATCAGCGGATACCAGCTTTGGCCCTTATCACCCTTTTTAGGATGAGGTGTTCTCCCCGAAGAAATATTTGCATCTTTATTCCTTTGTCTAGTGCCATGGCACTGTGTCTTTTTCCTCTGAGCACCATGTGCAGGATGGGAAACTGGAATGTTGTACCTCTCACCTCCTCCCATTTTCACCTAACAGCGTCACCTAAAACAAATAAAGGATTACTAAAATTTGTTTTTCAAGTTAAAAAACACTACACTTGATACATTGAAGGAAAAAAAAAAAAAAAACACTTCACACACAACCAATATAGCAAGGACAAACCCTCTCTCCCCCCCAAACCCCCCCCCAGTTTTCCCTGAATTATACCTTTCATCTTACCGCAAACATTACATTTAGCATTTGCTGATTCACCCTTGTACTTGTTTTGTTAACCCACCCAGTGTATGAACAAAGGAAAGCACTAAATGGACAATTAAAGTGCAACTCTGTCAAAAAAAATTAATATTCTAACTACACACACACATAGATAGATAGATAGATAGATAGATAGATAGATAGATATACACACACACACACACACGTAAGCCCGCAATTCTCTACAGAATCGTAAATCCAAGAATGGCAAACAGTTTCTGTTCCGTCCGATATTTGGATGGATGACATATCATGGAGGGTGGGTGCGTCTGGGGAAATGTCATTTAATTAAAAAAGCATATCTGTACTAAGGTGGTTTCGTTTTGTGGAGACGTGATTCCGTTGCCTTTGCTGACACCGACTGCTGGCAGAGTGGAGCACAGCAAGTTTAGTTTACAGGTTGTGGTGTTCGTGTGCCAGCCACCGAGTCTGGGAAGCTGCTGGGTTAGAGTCTGTGACCGTTATGTGATCTATATTACTGGCACAGTGGATTAGAGCAAGTGTAGTGTACAGGTTGTGTTGTGTGGGCGCCACCTACTGACTCTGGGAAGCCGCTGCGTTTGACTCTGGGGCGTGCGGCACGGCGCAATACGTATGCACCTCGGTGGGAAGCCGCTGCGTGATGAAATATCATGGAGGGTGGGTGCGTCCTGGGACAGTTCATTTCAACGCGCTTCTGTTATTGTCTTTCTTCATGCAGTCTCGTTTTTGTTTTTTTATGGCTGTGTCGTCGTATATGCGGTGGTGTGGGCGGTCGCGTCCGGGCGGCTGTAGAACCTGGCGTGCACGCTTTACCTCAGGTTTAGTTCACAGGTCGGAGGCATGGTAAAGGTTCCATTTAATTCAATAACCCTATTGCTGCGTTTGACTCTGGGGTGCCGCGCCGCAGTGCGCATGCACGTCGGTGTGTCCGCCGTGCATAAATTAACTGGCGTTTAGGAATATAGATACACACACACACACAGCACACATGTACCTGAATACACACATGCAACATATGCCAAGAATTTGCATACTCCTCAAAAATGTATAGAAATTCTGCATGTAAACTGTATCAAACTACCAAAACTCCACTTCACCCTGTATGATAGTTAATTTGAAATGCATTAGAACCAATGGTGAAAAGTTGTGATACTTTAAAACAAGTATAATAATCTACAAAAAAGTGTCCATAATAACTGATTAGAATGTTAAAAAACTGAATATAGTAAACATTTCTATCATTCCAAAGCTTCAAGAAATTCCTGTCGGGGAAGTTCCCCCTTTCTTTTAATCAAGCACAACACAAGTGAACGTGGTGGGGGGGCGCTTTTGATTACTTCATAGGGCGGCACGGTGGCACAGTGCTAGCGCTGCTGCCTCGCAGTAAGGACACCCGAGTTTGCTTCCTGGGTCCTCCCCGCGTGGAGTTTGCATGTTCTCCCCATGTCTCCGTGGGTTTCCTCCGGGTGCTCCAGTTTCCTCCCACAGTCCAAAGACAAGCAGGTTAGGTGGACTGCCGATTCTAAATTGGCCCTAGTGTGTGCTTAGTGTGTGTGTCCTGTGGTGGGTTGGCGCCCTGCCTGGGATTGGTTCCTGCATTGCGCCCTGTGTTGGCTGGGATTGGCTCCAGCAGACCCCCCCCCCCCCCCCCGCCCTGTGTTCGGATCCAGCGAGTTTTTAAATGGATGGATTTCTTCAGGGGCGGCACGGTGGCGCAGTGGGTAGCGCTGCTGCCTCGCAGTTGGGAGATCTGGGGACCTGGGTTCGCTTCCCGGGTCCTCCCTGCGTGGAGTTTGCATGTTCTCCCCGTGTCTGCGTGGGTTTCCTCCGGGCGCTCCGGTTTCCTCCCACAGTCCAAAGACATGCAGGTTAGGTGGATTGGCGATTCTAAATTGGCCCTAGTGTGTGTTTGGTGTATGGGTGTGTTTGTGTGTGTCCTGCGGTGGGTTGGCACCCTGCCCGGGATTGGTTCCTGCCTTGTGCCCTGTGTTGGCTGGGATTGGCTCCAGCAGACCCCCGTGACCCTGTGTTCGGATTCAGCGGGTTGGAAAATGGATGGATGGATGGATTTCTTCATGCTTTGTTTATATTTTTTGGGCACCACCACTTTTCACAATATGTATTTTATATTTATTACTATACAATTTCAAGAATTTACTTATATGATCAATGTATTTTCCAAAATTAAAATCTATACATTTAAAGCTTTGGGGAAAAAAAAAAAAAAAACAATAACAAGAAAATGAACTATAACCAGCAATGTCAGTTCATATTTGGCATCCTGAAAGACCTGTGTCTTACTGAGTCAGCAGTCAGGCCATGCAAAACTTGCATGTTCACCCTGCGAGTTGGGCAGCATACCCAAGATTGGTGGTTGCAGATAAAGTGATGCTATCACTGCTAACCCGTTAAACTGTTTCATTAAACAAGGCTTATCGAATCCCATTTAAAAGATGTGGTATACTGTATGTATTTGAGCTAAACATTTCCAGGTGTGTTATGAGTCTAAATTGAAAGAACGCAGGTGTGCTGAGAAAACTGATTTCTGGTGCATTCTCTGATTGTGCAATGGATGACCAGGAATGGGATGACTGGGTGTCAAAATAAACAATTTCTAAAGTTCTGGGGTAATAATCATCCAAATTAAAGACACGGTGAAAAATGTATCAAGTTTAAAGAGGTGGGCTACAACACGAGTCTCAACTTACTTTTTCGAACTTGCATTTGAAATTGTTCCTTGAAAACCTTGGAACAGTGAGTGAAGAGTAGAGTGAAAGATTCCATGAGAATATCAAAAGCATGGAAAGGGGCTAACGGGTGTTGGGATATAACTATGACGGCAGACACTGCTGGAGGATTCATTGGCACACACAAAGGAATGCCACCAATGTGCGACAAAAACTTAAGAAGTTACATGCAAGTCAATGACTGTACAGTTTTCTTTACATAATCTTTTTTTAAGCTGGATTGATTTAACATGTGAATAGTCAATTCAGAATGCTACACTTTAAACAATATGTTAATGTTTTAATTAAGTTTCTTTTTAAATTATATTTGTTTTTATGAATGCCAACAGAAATACCTATTTACAATTAAAACAACTTTTGTGTGTTTAATTCTGCAGACCTGCAATACTCAACTAAATTCGCATGGGGTGAAGAAATATAATTGTTTTCAGGTTGTCCGTTACACCCGCCTCCTTACCTCTTTGTGGAATAAAGGTTGCAGAAATCGTTGGTCTCCTCCCGTCTCAAGCCTCCGGTTCCGCTCCAGCTCGGACACTGTTCTGCACTGCTCTCTGATCTGGCGGGCAGTCCTGCGGGTGTTATTGTTCTCATGTGCCAACAGGGCTTGACCTGTGCGGCGGAGCCGGACATGAATCTCCTCGGCGCACGGTGGTTACAAGAAGCCCAGCTGTGTTAACGAATTGGAAGGGAAAAAGGATTTAAATCGATCTCAATCAATTTACAAATGCGCCAAAAAACAAACCAGTATATAGAGTCGTATCCCTTATATAAACATTTTTGCTCCGCAACAATGGAACTCGCACCAACATCGGCTAGAGTACGCTCACGATGGGCATTTTTCGAATTTCTGATGTAAAGTAAGATTGCTATGAAAAAATAAATAAAACTGCAAATAGGAGTTCGACAGCTGATCATCCTGAACTGTTTTCATAGTGAGGAAAACTGCTGTCGATTTACTTCAACAGTTAACAATCTTAATATAACGTTCATATACTCGTAAAAAGTGTTGCAAACCCATTTAAATTCGCTTCATGAATAGCCTTATGTTAATGATAAAATAAACCCAACAAAAAGTATTCCCATTCTCAAAGACCGAAAGTGGGTCATTGGGAGAGGGATGAAAACAAAGAACACTTTGGGTTTCAATATGGCGACCCATTTTTGTATTCGATAGTTTGAAGGGAAGGGGGGAGTGATTTCTAAACTTACCGACTTCTCCCTGGTGCGTTACTGCTCCAAAATGATGTTAAACTGATGCTGGTCAACACAGGAAACTCGCTGCTTCTTTGAACTTATATTCACGAACACAACATAAAAAGAACGTTCCACATCTCTCGCATAAAACCACCGTCTCTCTCCTGAAACTGTCTACAAGAAGATGGCAGCCTATGCTGTGTAATGTAGTAAGGCCTGTCCGGGCGTCGTCCAATAGCGACGGAGATCTGAGACAAGTAGCCAATCGGAACGCAGTGTTGGAGAGTCGCTACTAGACGCCTGTTGCCATCTGCGTGACGTCAACACAAAGGACAAGCTTCATTCGGTTCGCTTGGCGGAGGCGGTCTTTGAAGTTAGATAAAACAAAACAGACAAAAAAACGAGACTGTGAACAGAAGTTAATAATAAAGTAAGCTAGTACGTCTAGTCTAATGTATCGGCTGAAATTCGAAGCAACGGAATTTCTTATGCAGGTAGAATGCATTTCAAAGTTCAGTATGCTGCGACTAGCTACATATGCTTAGTTCTAAATATGTGTTCACAATTTAATTTATTTACATAAGTGGATGATGACGAACATTTTTAAATGTAATAAAGACGGATATAGCACTTGGTTGACTTAACGAATAACAGTTGTGGATTGATGTCGCTTCTAAGCTCCGCCATCAAGGCTAGGATGTTCAGAATACTCAGAGTCTCGCGGTGCCCTAATCTTTGGATCCCTGAGGCGAGATTATGTGTAATTGCATTACTGCATTTTGTTTTGGCACTGAAGTTATCTACTTAACTTTTAGAAACTTCATTCGTAGAACTACGTAGTCAACAGGATTATGGAATTGTGGGAACAGAGAGTTTTTTCCATCCATTACACTGCTTTGCACATTTTAATAAAATAGTTTTAATTGTGAACAGTTGCTTGTATGTGCATTCATGAACACTATATAATTAGAATGTTTCTTTCACGTCACATTTAAGTGCAACATTGAAAATAAATTTAATTGAACAAATGACATTTATTCATGCGTACAATATTGTTCTAAATACATTTAACATGACTATAGTCGATCTAATATTTTTAAGCATATGTAAAGAAAACAGCACTACCATATTTTCTGACTTCTCCAGTTTTTGTCATTTCTTTTTTTATTATATTTATTTATTTTAATCCAAATTTTGTTTGGTAACCTGATGTTTGCACATTTTTTTCTGGTGTATTCCTCCTACTAATTATCCAACAGTAGTCTGCAATCAAACTGAAATGTCCCTCGTATCTTCTTTCCGTGTCCTTCATATTATGATGGAATCATTCACCCTGTTCTTTACCCACTAGTACAAGACTTATTTTTTCCTATGATTGCCGTTGACTAGCCTCTCCCAGCACTGTGTTTTAACTTGGAGAATGTTTGGCATAATCTAGTATGGATTAAAACTGGAGAAACTGGGTTATTATGCATGTCGTCCTCCAACTCTCACATGCCCCAAAAAGCATCCCTTGACGAGAATGTGCCAGTTTTCAGAAAGCAGTATTGCCCGTATGCGGAATGCCTGTAGGGCATACTTTATAAACAAAAATCATAAAAAAAAATCAACAAAAATCATAAAAAGTTTAGGGCTAAGCCTATACACTCCAAAAGGCACTAGTTTTGTAAACAAACATTTCCTATATAGTTCTTCCTGCTAATGATAAGGGTTAAACTGTAAAGGCGCTTCTATTTCTACCACACTCAAATTAAGAGGCTTTTCATTCTGTTTACATGAAAAGTGGTTGTAGAGAGCATCACGACGCGAAGTAGCAGTTCGTGCTCACTGTGGGGCATTTGAATGAACAGAACGGACTGCAGATCTGATGGTCGCGTGACCAGGGTGTCCGGCTGCGTCCCACGATGTAAGTGGTTAAAAAAAAAGCAGTACCAGTACTGTAGCATGAAGTGAATTCGTCATTCGAACTAAACGAGCACAGAAATGGAGTACACAAAAGTCCTGTCTGTTTCTATAACAGTCCGCATACTAAGTATTTGATCCATTTTAATTGGAAGAAATGGCCTTGTGATTTAAATGTCTTAAAGTAAACCGAAATGAATGAATGTAAACCGAAGGGAATGAATGTAAAGTATCAGACACTTCTAAGCGTGTCCAGCACATGGTGCATAATGAACACACGCCTGAGGAAGACAAGTTCTCCAAAATATCGATCATTGAACATTTACAATATCTAACAATGTAATTCACTTATCTGGTTTAAATCATCTAAGGAATTAAACACATTTACACATTTAACCGTTTTGTCAGATGGTTCAGTTGTAGGCTACATTTCCTTCTCAGCTAAACTGTGCATGTCCTATTACAAATTGGCGTCCCACGTGGAATCAAATCGAGTTTTCATGATTGATGATTTGTTTTAATATGCGTATCACCTCTTTCAAATATGAATACACAGATAGATAGATAGATAGATAGATAGATAGATAGATAGATAGATAGATAGATAGATAGATAGATAGATAGATAGATAGATAGATAGATAGAGGTGTATACAGCTTAACCCTAAACTTTTTATGATTTTTGTTTAAAGATTTCCCTACAGGCATTCAGCATACAGGCTACACTGCTTTCTCACATCTGTCTATCTATCTATTAGCAATGGAATTCATGAGATGGCAGCCAGTTGAAAATTTTTGCTCACTTACACTTGAAACTCTTTGTAATAACACGATCTGCTTGATCACCAGTACCATTTTATTCAATGGGTTCTGCCAAGATGTGACCTTTTAAAGTGAAAGCAGGCACAGAAGGCAGATGAAAGGATGGTTGCATGGACAGATGAATGAAGGAACAGTATCTATCTATCTATCTATCTATCTATCTATCTATCTATCTATCTATCTATCTATCTATCTATCTATCTATCTATCTATCTATCTATCTATCTATCTATCTAAAAATGACAATGTGCTGCATTGATTATCACTATTACTTGATAATTCCAGGAAATAGGGTTCATTTACTGCCCCAGTTAATGTCTTTGTGATGTTTCCGTTTTCTCTTTATGTTTTCACCTATATCCCAAATATGTTCATGTTAAGTTAACTTGTGCTTTTGTATTGGCTACACATGAGTGACTGTAGAGGTGTGTTTCAGTAACATTTGATCCAGTTGGATTCTGCCTTACCCCTACTAAGGCAAAGTATATTCATTAGGTTCTTGTGCCTCTTTGATGAAAAAGGCAATTTCAGAAAACAAATGAATGCATGCACATATTTTTTTAATTGTGTGCCAGTTTAGAAAAGAATAATAAATTAAAGCTGCGGCGGGCTGGTGCCCTGCCTTCGTTCCTGCCTTGCGCTCTGTGTTGGTTGGGATTGGCTCCAGCAGACCCCCATGACTCTGTGTTAGAATATAGCGGGTTGGAAAATGACTGACTGACTGACTAATAAATTAAAGAAGAAGGGTAATTTGAAAATAATGAATTACCTAAGAAATCAGCTACTCTAAGAACAGAAGACACATTTAAATTCACTACATATTTACATTTCATCACCTCCCAAGTGAAGTCGTTTGTAGCCAGACGTCTCACTGCCCTGGGACCCTGATGTGTTTACAGTACTTAACACTCATTTTCTGATGTCAATGGTCAGATACTGTTTCCTTCAGTCTTTTAAATGCGGTGAAACTGACATTTGTTTATTCAAATATTTTCCACTTAGGTTTCTTTTTAAGCATCTTATATCTGAATTTTTGACCCACAGTACTGTCCTGTTGTCTTTAATGTTTATTTCATTAATGATCTATATTCAGCACATTTCTCAACATGTAACCCATAATGATATTTTGTGTTGCTAGGATGTACACTGTTAGCAACTGACACCCTGTCCAACCTTGTGTTTTGTGCTTCCCAGACAGACACCTGCTGCTCGTAGCTGTGAACATGATTAAGTATTTTCCTGAAAATTAACAAATGACCATCTGTATGGTGTCTTTCACAGCAGAAATCTACTTGTGTATTTCACAGGTATAGTATAATTGATTCCTTAACTCTTCAAAATGATTCCATGTTTCAGGTCACAAAGTCAGTTGATAAAGCAGTGGTTTATAGTTAAATGCCTTAGACTACAGGAACACCCTGATTGGGAGCGTATTATTCTTTTTATAAGGGGCTTATCAAAGGCAATATGGTACATAATATGATATGCCCCTTACAAATAGTGTGATACACTGTCAGGCAGGGTCTCCAAAGCCATTAGACTAGAATTCACCATGATGTCATGGACAATACTACAATTATGAAATTTTACACTTCAGTTCCTTAGCCACTAGGCTGCACTGTGCAGTAGGAGAATAAAGCCTTTTGATACATCATAAAATATAACAACTAGCTGTACTGAAGAAGAAACAAAACACTTTCCTGCCTTTCACCATGTTTAGTTATAAGTAAAATAATAATAAATCATGAACATCATAGCTTTTCAATTGTGCATTGCTCTTTTGTTAACCCTTATGCTTTCATACTATATTTGCTGTAAGGTCCAATCTATTGTAATTAAAAATTACATACATAAACTTTACTTCTTGGGGATGTCAAGCTCTTTATAATGTTTTGTTTCACTAACTAGAATTAAAGAAATTATCTGAAAATTCTTCCTGGATTTTAAGCATCCATTTGAAACCCTCAGATTCTGCCATTACTTTTAAATGTTGATTCCATTTGTCCATATTTAATGTACATTTAAATTACACATATTCAAACTATCAAGTCATTCAAACAAGCATTAGTTTTATAGGGCCTTTCTATATAAAAATAAATATTTTTATCTATCTATCTATCTATCTATCTATCTATCTATCTATCTATCTATCTATCTATCTATCTATCTATCTATCTATCTATACAGGGGTGGGCAAATGTAGGTTTTCAGTTGAAAGTACAAGAAACACAGAGTTAATTCTTGTATTGTTATTAATTAATTATTGTATTATTTGTCTTCATATTTGTCTTCTTCTTAGTATTATTAAAGTGTGCTTGAGTGTAGAAGTAGACTACAAGAATATGTAAATCATTAAGGCTGGCAGTATGAGCACTTAAGAGATTGTACCTAAGTGCACTGAGTCATTGTGACATCCGTTTGAGTAAATAAAGTTAATAAAGCTATTGAGTTAAAAAAGCTATTATAATAATCAAAAACATCACTTGTCTTTTTCCATGCGAACCTACGTTTACCCACCCCATATACTGTGCATATATATTTAAAGCTACCCTTTCCCTGCTAGACTTGACAACTGATAAGAATTTGGTGTCTATTGCAGAGCACCTAAGGATAAACAGTTTACACTAATGGATCAATCTCATGGACCTGTGGTCCACAAAAATCCATTCTCAGTAATAAGTTAATAATAATAATGAGAAAAAAAATCAGTGAAAAGCAAAATAATGTTTCATATTTAAAAGTCACCAATTTTAGCAGGTATAGTGGTTACAGTGTAGCTCATATGGTAACATGTCAAACTGTAAGTCAGCGGCATTGTGGTTAAGTCCATCCTGTACCTTTTTTTATCTTTATCCTATTTATGTTGCATACTTAATGATATATACAGAAGAAAAATGATCAATAATACACATTATCAAAAATAAATTATTTATTACTCTAAAATAGTCCGTTATAAAAAAAATATTGTCCCACATTGATCCAAAATATCTAAACTATTCATGCGGTTCAGTCTTCTATTTTACTTCAAGATGTAGTTTTATTTTATGGAAGCATAACAGCATCTTTTGATGTCTTTTGAATTTTCCTTTGCTGTATTCTGAGTAATATTGTCCCTTAAGAAATAAGAAATCCTTACATTCTCTATCTATAGTATCGAGCATTGTTGTTTATTTTTTTACTTGTCTGACTTGCTCTGCACAATTGTTTAGTTGGGAGTTTAAAAGTACCACTCCTTTTCAAAAGTATGTATGTCATTAGTGTTCTATAAAGTTCTCTTTCTATATGCACTATCATGATATCCATGTTATCCATCCAATGAGATAAATGAAAAATGAAATGGCTTGCAAAATGCAACCCGTAATTACTACTATACACCGTATGCAACAGAAAGAGAAAGACAGATCAAATTAATCACAATTTTATTAATTATAAATGTAAAGGTACTAAACAAATAACTGTCCAGTGTTTTGCTCATTCTCATTATATACACTGAAATGGGATTAGTGTGGCTCCCAATCTCTCTCTGTCATTCTGCTCTCCATCAGCAGTGCCCTTTGATGTTAAAATCACAGAAAATAAGATGAGGAGACAATGCAGCCGACAATGGGCCTTGATCTGTTTATGGACTGTTTAGGGACTGGCTTATCACCCACAGCCCCTTTATCTAAGTGAATGGGTTCAGCACTTCACGGGACATTTGTTTATGACTCAAGAGGAGCTGGGAGCCTACAGGTACAGAGAACAACACTGGTTATTCTTGGACTGCACATGAGAAACAAATGACTGCACATATTAAAAGGTTGATAGCTTACACTGAGATAGTCACGATGACTGAGGCAGAAATAGATGACAAATTAAATGTTGTTGTTTGCTCCAGGCTGTCATGTACACGATTTTCAACGTTGTCTCTCAAAATCACATATTAGATCTAGTTCATTTTAACTGTGCTTTAACCTTTGCAAATGCTTTTGAATGAACTCCTGGCAGCCATTAATTTTGATTTCAAAGGACTCTTGTACCTTTTTTTGACAAACACATATATAAGTCAGTCTTCTCAGGCCTGTTAGCATGTAAAATAAAAACCAGGAATAAAGAAAATAGCATCTCAAAATTATCTCCCATGTGGATGTGTGTATGAATGTCCTTGGAGTAACAAAGTTTGATAAGATCAATAATGATAGAGTCAGAGGTACAGTAAAAGTTGGTGAATCCATCCATTATCCAACCTGCTATATCCTAACTACAGGGTCACGGGGGTCTGCTGGAGCCAATCCCAGCCAACACAGGGCGCAAGGCAGGAAACAAACCCCCGGGCTGGGCGCCAGCCCACCGCAGGACACACACACCCACACACCAAACACACACTAGGGACAATTTAGGATCGCCAATTCACCTAACCTGCATGTCTTTGGACTGTGGGAGGAAACCCACGCAGACACGGGGAGAACATGCAAACTCCATGCAAGCAGGACCCGGGAAGCGATCCCAGGTCTCCTTACTGCGAGACAGCAGTGCTACCACTGCGCCACCGTGCTGCCCAAGTTGGTGAATTCATAAAGAAAATACAGGATGGAAGGTTAAAGTGGTATGGGGCATATAATGAGAAGAGAGGCAAACAATGGATATGGAGGTGTTGGGAAAGAAGAGGATGGCCAAATTGAAAAGGAATGGATTTTGTCAAGGAGGATCTCAGGGATGTAGGGTATCAGGCAAGGAAGTATACAACAGACACAAATAGACTAGGCTGGTCTAATATCGTGAAAGTGGGAAAAGCTTTAGAAGAAGAACAACTCTATAAAGAAACTTGGCATTTTCTAAATATCGTATTATTATATCTAATTCTATACCAACTGACTTCACTAAAGTTCACTATACTGAGACTTTAAAATGCAGAACACAAAAAAGAATATTTCCAGTTTTGATTATATTTGTTAGAGACAAAAGGGAAATGTCATACATTATTAAAATGAAAGAATATCTGTTAACCTTATTACAGTGCCTGATACTAGACTACTCTTTTGTCTTCTGTTTTAAGAAGACTGTATTTAAATTTATTACATTATGAGGTTAAACATATTGTTTTGTGATAGCCATTTTACCAGTAATAATAATTAAATCAGTCTCCTACCTGTTCCTTGTCCATGTGTCATTTGCATGTTCTCCCTGTGTCTACCTGTATCTGTATTTTCTGGGTACTCCAGCAGTCTTCCCACATTCCCAAAATGATCGGCAGTTCAAAATTGGCCCCAGAGTGAATGTGGGTGCGGAACTAGCACTCTCTCCAGAGCTGTTTCCAAGATAGGCTTAAGTCCCCTGTAACAATTAAGCGAGTTCAAGACTGTGAAGTTATAATTTTTTTTTTCAGCAGAGAGCCATGTGCCACAATATCGTTGTTTGGCGGCTCCATTCCTGGGTTCAGATTCTTATTTCAGCACTTTCTACACCGAATTAGCACTTTTTTCTATGTACTCCACAATCCAAAGACGATTCAATATGAGTGAATGTGGATGAGACTGTACGAGTAGTATTCTGTCCAGTGGGGTGTTGTCTTACATCCTGTTCTGCTAACACAGACTTTGAGTCCCAGCATTGCTATATGGCACTAATTGCTTCTGGAAAATTAATGTTATTCAGTTTTAGATCCATTCTTATTTTATGAAGTGCCTTTCACATTGGGGCCCTATTGACCAATCCATTCTGAAACAAAATACTTAGGTACAGTTCATATTATGTATTTTTGTGGAAAGTCAATTCATATGATTAATTTAAAACTGAAAAAAAAAATACTTCTGGTAGTTCACAACTAAGTTTCCACCTCATGTTGTTTGTACTTGTGTTTGATTCTTAGCTGTTGAGCTTCTATTTAGAGTTTATATGTTCCTCCCATGTTTATGTGGGTTTTCTCAGATTTGTTACTGCTTTGTTTTGTGATTCTCCACTGACCTGTTCTGAATAAATGTGCCCTGGATTGAGATGACATTGTTTTCATGGCTGGTTTCAATATTGACTGCTGGTAGGATAGATTCTTGCCAGCTTTGTCTTTGTACTGGATTGGTGGTGGTATGGATGGGCATTACCCCTCAGAGGCTTATCTACTGTGGATTTATTTTAATTGAATTAAGTTATTCATTTATTATTAACCCTGTTTATTCCAGTCTATTGTCACTAATAAGATTGCCAACATTAGCAATGAATTTATTAATGTATCTGTACAAGAAGTTTCCATCAATGCCCCCAAAATGCATGTGAGTTCTGATTACATCATTTTTAATTATGATACAAATTTTCTCTAATTTGACGTGATATGACTCAGAATGAGTATATGAGTATCACCCTGTCCACTGATGCTTTAGGCTGTGGGGCACCTTGACTGTAGTACTGGATTGATTAGGTTCAGTAAATGAATGAATGAATGAACGAATACATGGGTTAAAAAGAATACATTAATGTATTAGTGTTGCCATATTTACAGAGTACAGTGGAATTCTTACTTGCATGTCTGGCTAATGTGCAGCTTACTGTCACTCTCTGGCATCATGATAAACAAGAATGCACACAGCTTTATTTTATTTGATAGAAAACATAAATCAGCTTACTTAATGTACTACTTGCATCTGTTTCCATACCACTTGTTCAGTGATGACCTCAGTGCCTGAAGCCTTGAGAAAAAGCTTATAGTTTGTGTCCACTCAATCTTGTACTGAATACATTTCAACCAGTACGGAGATTCATGAACTTATTTATGATTTATGACACAAATGTACGAGGTGTCAAGAAGTGGTGGTGCCCTAATTATGGCACTGAGGAAAAGACTGGGATGTTCTGAAGTGAAAAACATCATCACCAAGTGCAACACTGATAAGGACAGTTTCCTGTAGTTTGCGAAGATCTCCATTAGAGGGCAGGCCTGTTGGGTTTTTCTTTTCTTCTAGGACCAAAGTTTTGAAGTTAGAGGGAGGCCAAAATGACTTGAAACATGATGGGTTAAAAAATATTACTTTTGAAAATAATTTCTTTGCGTTAATTCAAGAATGTATGTAAAACATAATATCATGATGGATTCATGTTAGCAGTGTCACAATATGAACAATAGATGTTGTGGCCCCGGCCGGGACGTCTCTTCTTTATATGGTCCGGAGGAACAAGCAAGGAGTGAACAGTACCTCCCCCGGGACGCTAGATGGCAGCCACCTTGGGTGGCAGTGGTGCCTCGGATTCCTGCAGGGCTCCATGGGAGATGGAGTTCTCTACAACCCTGTTGGGATCCAGGGGTCCTGCCAAGGGGCGCTGCAGTGGTTCCTGAGCCCCGTGTGGGCAACTCTTCTGCCACACCCGGAGGTGCAACCGGAAATAGGCCGTCAAACACCTGGCGCACGTCCGGGTGGGCTATAAAAGGAGCCAGCAGCCACCACTCCGGGAGCCAGAGTCGGGAGAAGGGAGACAAAAATTGCCGGAGATGAGTGGAGGAGATAAAGAGAAGAAAAAGTATTGTGTGTGTGTGCTTAGTGCTTGTTGGGACTGTGTTGTGCCTGTGGGCAACGAGAAAGGCATTGCCTACAGGCAAAGAAAAATAAAAATAAAGCAGTTATTTGTTTTATCATTGTGCATCCTACGTCTGTCTGTGTTGGGCTGAGCGCTAGCATAGAGGCTATGTCACAATGTTCAAAGACAACAAGAAATATGCAACCACAGCCGAGTCATTCTCTTATCCATGATTCGGCTGCTTATTCATATAAGATCATAGATTAAAACAAAATCTTATATTGAACAACAGAGATGTGATATTTTGAGACAAGTATAGTGAAAAAGGAAAGAAAAAGAAGAGTCTGAGTCAGCTGAAATCAGCTAGGAGAGTAGCACAGAATTCAAATATTATTTACTGCATTTATTATTAGGTTAATTTTCCAACCTCTGCTCACCCAACCCTGATTTAGTTTACATAGGTTTAAAAATGAATGATTTGATTTAAAAGACCCTAAAATTAAGACAAAATCCTAAACTGTTGCTCTAATTGTTGTTTTTAACAAAAAGTGTATTATTCTCAATACATTGCAATTTAGTTAACTAAACACATAAGTCATTTTTTCCTTTTTGTTAACATAGATTCGGTTCTGTCTTTACAAATTTTATATATTTAATAGTAATTCAAAATGATATTCCAAAAACTTTTTAATTTAATTTAGGTTCATAGAGAGCCTAAGCTGTTCCAGTACAAGGCCTTAACAAATCCTGGATGGAAGCCTTAATCTAAGCCTGGTCTTCATAAGACTGACATCCGTGTATACACGCACCAACTCACTCATACACCCCTCCATCCATCCAACATAAGACATTTTATAAACAATAGAACATTCTTTGGTTATCTTCTAGCTAGGATGTCCCTTGTAATTCATCCAGACCAGGGTCTCCTCTTTATCTAGATTGACTCAGTGGTTAACTCCACATTATCACAACCAGTGGCATCACTGGGGGTGGGTTGCACTTCTGGGGCTTTAGCATGTGATCTGAAGTGTTTAGCCGCTGATCAATCAGAAACCTCCTCCCTACCCATCTAATGATCATATGTTTCTAGCCCCAAATCTTTGATACTCCAGCCTTAGCGCCTTCTGTTTAGTGTTTTGATCACAATCATCAACAGCACTATAACTTCCCACCTACTCATCAACAGCGCAAAACACTCCACAGGGGACCACCATCCGCTAGCCGATGGTGAGAAAACTTAATGGGGATCCCCCAACCCAGTGTTACCATCCAACTGTCAGAAGGAAGAGGGAGTAAGCCATCAATAAGTACAGAAGCTACCGACACCCCTGATCACAGTCCACTTTGTGAAGACATGTTTAAAGATTTATTTCTCTGTTGACTTGCTTGTGCACTATATGCTGAACACCCATTAATTCTATTCCTGAAGTAACAAACATTAATAATAAGTTTAAATTATTAGCTTGGTGAATCATTGTAAAAGAACATAATCCTGTGAGTTTGTTGCATGTTTTTGACCTTTTTACTGGTAAAAAAGTAACTGCTGTGGTGGGTTGGTACCCTGCCCAGGATTGGTTCCTGCCTTGCACCCTGTGTTGGCTGGGATTGACTCCAGCAGACCCCCGTGGCTCAGTGTTCGGATTCAGCGAGTTGGATAATGGATGGATGGATGGATGGAAAAATTAACTGAATGTGATGTTTATTACAGTGGTTCTTGAGTTTTACCAGTAACACCATCATCAGACTGGAGTCATTTGGGGGGCCATTGAGCAAAGAGAAGCAGAATGCTTCATGCCATGAAAGATACATTTTTTCTTTTTTTGTTATCAAATTTTTATTGGTCAAAATGAGATAAGGATATATAATATAGCTTCAAATGTACATAAAGCATGTGATCAATGGAATGTTACAGTATAGTAATCAAAAGCAATAATAATGCAAAATACCCTTTCACTACCCTCCATCCCTGAAAAGTGATAACAGAAGGCCCAGTCCAAGGGTCACACAGAAACCAAAATCGTAGGCTAGTTAAAGCCAGTAAAGACAGAATGAGAAAAAAGGAAGGTAAAGAATCATGACTCATAAAGCAATCATAGTCCAGTCCTTCACTAACTGGACTGCATTAGGCCATGTCTGAATAGTGGAGCTTGGTGAGTAGTTGATCCAGGCAGCTAAAAGTTCGAAATGTAGGAGGTTACAGAAAGAAGATTTCCAAGTGAGAGGAGGTGACAGTTCAGGGTATTCCTGTGTAAAACTAACAGCAATTTTACAGCCAACATTGTAAGCCTCCACTGGAGAGAAGAGAAAGATAAAGAGGAGAAATTCAGTAGTAGCAACACTTCAGGAGACAGAGAGATATGGCAGGGATGAACTTAAGAAAGGGAGTCAACAACATTGGACCAGAGAGAGGCCATGTTAGGGTACAGTCCCAAAAAACATGGAGGAAAGTTCCAAGAGCACTAAGGGAGCAAAGGTGGCATATAGGATCAGGGGCTACATTTACATTTACTTTTATTTGCTTGACAGACATTTTTATTTAAAGCGACTTACAACAGAGATAAACATAATCGAGTAACATGAGGCTAGGGCCAGTTTGTTCAGCAAATGTAATAGGACAGGTAACAAATATTGATTGCCACATGTGAAAAGAGGTAATAACTAATAATTTACAATCAGACTCTTGTGGATATCACAAAGCCAAATAAAAATTGCAGGAGGAGTTTTGAGTCAAGCTTTAATAAAGAGTGCCTATGGAATGGATATCAGTTTGGATTTAAATGAGAATGATGAGGGAAAATGGAATGATTAGAAAATGGGAAGTTAATGGGACTCTAAATGTTCTAAAAAGTGACCATAGCTGAACAAAAAAGGAGAGGGAATGAGAAGAAATCATATACTATATTTGAGTCTAAAGAATGAAAATGTCTCGATTCCTCCATCACCAAAGTGTTCAAATACCCATGCAGAAAAGAGATGAGGCAGTCCAATATTAAAAGCAGTGTTTTGAAATAATGAAGTGAGACTATCCTACCTCAGAGATATGCATAACGTGGTGCCACACATGTAGGGCATAAAACACAATGGGACCAAACATGGAGGCCAATGGTCTTTTCTTACAGGAAATAAGTGGGATAGTGGGAAGAGAGTAGAGAGCAGAATAGTTGATAATTTATAATTAATCCAGTTCACCCAACGAAGTGCATCTTTGAGTAAGGGGAACTGTATGGATACCTAATCCAGGTCTTAAATTAATTAATTCTTAAAGGCATTGACAAACTAGTGTCATCTGAAATGTTTAGATTAAATGGTGAATCACATATGCAAGGACAGCAGTCGGAAATTAAGGGTAAGAGCATTGAAGCCAGGAAGCACTTCTTCATGCAAGGAGAATTTAGAACAAATTGCTGATTTATGCAGTTGATGCAGAAACCTTGACAACCTTGAATATAATATGGGGACATCTTAGCTACTAGGTAAACAAACAAGCTTGATGGTCTGAATGGTTTCCCATCGTCTGACACATTTTTTTGATGTTTTTACCTTCAGTTCCAAATTGCTGTGAGGGTCAAAGTCAATTCTAGGTCTGGAGGAGCGATATACCCCCCCCCCCCCCCCCCCCCAATCTCCAAATCTATCCAACCTTAAGCAAATCAATGTAGTTTGTCTGACTATTAAAAATGGAATAACAGAGATCAACCCTCAGTAGATGAGGCAGGGGAATCTTGGCACTAACAAAATTAAAACGGGGAAGGACGATCATCTTTATAATAGAAAGTCTGGTTTAAAAGGTTAAAATAGGATGTGATCAGGAGGAAAAGGTACCTTTAACATCTTTACGACACTGCAGTTTTGGGCTGTGGGTTCCTGGAGAGGGGCAGAAACATCCATACCAGTTATGTTTTTCCTGATAGTATTTGTTGTCTATTCTTTTTCTTAAAAATACTCTCCAACTGTTAGAGGTTAGTCATCTGAATCCACTCTCTCCAATTATTTATATTTGCATTCCTTCTTCCTTCTCACCTAGCACTTTAAAATCTCTTACCACCAGGTCTCTCCACTTAAACCTCCTCTCAATCTTTATTCTTCCTGCGACAGCCATATAGGATGTCCTCCCTACTGCATAAGACATACCCAGACTGCTTGAAAGTATCTATTGTCAATACTTCATAGAATTTACACCTTTTCATTATCATGGATTTTTTTTAGTAAATACCTAAAGTATTTTACTAAAATGAAAATTCATTTAGCATTAATTTTTAATTTTGACATCCTGGGTCATTCCTTTATGTGACGTTTGCATGTTCTCCCTGTGTTTGCATGAGTTTCCTCCAGCTTCCTCTCAAAGTCCAAAGACATTCAGGTTTAGTGGATTGATGACGTTAAATTAACCCAAGTGTATGTGGTCACCCTGTCCAGGGATTGTTTCTGTGCTTGCTGGGATGGGCTCCATTAAACAGTAAACAGAAAAATAACTCACTTTTCATGTTTGATTACAAAAAATTTAATTATCCAATAAAAATGACTTATTTTATTGAAACTTAATGTGCCTGTGGTCATGGTTGCTGGTTCTTATACCAGCAGCGCTGGGCACATGCAAGGAACAAACCCTGGATGGTAAAAAGTTACTTTTATTGGATAATTATTTTTTTATAATCAGACATGAAAAAATCAGTTATTTTTCTCTTTACTATTTACTACCATAATTATTTGGAAAATTGTGTTATTATAGTAAAATGTACAGACTGTCTTTTGATGTGACAAAAAAGGCCTGACATATCCAAGGAGCGGAAAGCAATATGTGAAAACACTTTACAAAGAGACCACAAATTAAAACAAAGCCAGCTTTGTTGCCAGTCATTGCCTGTATTCTCTACTACTACACTGTTCCATCCATGGTCTTCAGAGCAGCCTGTCCGCGAGAACTTGGTGCAGAATTTGTCTCAGTGGTCTGGTGGGGCCACTGCTTGTGTGAGACAGTCAGAGCAGCAGGGGGCCCAATTAGGTCACTTGTGTTAGGTAACAATGGCTTTGGGAGGTAGCATTAAATGAGGATTGGGCGTGGTGGAGATGTTTTCCACATCAAAGAGAGTTGTTGGAGTTCAGTTAGGTTAGGAAAAGAGGTCTCGTCTTGGGCCTCAGATATCAGATATTTTAATACCAAAGTTTACCAAAGATCAGTACTGTTAGATTAGATTAGATTACAGTTAGGTCCATAAATATTTGGACAGAGACAACTTTTTTTCTAATTTTGGTTCTGTACATTACCACAATGAATTTTAAATGAAACAACTCAGATGCAGTTGAAGTGCAGACTTTCAGCTTTAATTCAGTGGGGTGAACAAAACGATTGCATAAAAATGTGAGGCAACTAAAGTATTTTTGTAACACAATCCCTTCATTTCAGGGGCTCAAAAGTAATTGGACAAATTAAATAACTGGAAATAAAATGTTCATTTCTAATACTTGGTTGAAAACCCTTTGCTGGCAACGACAGCCTGAAGTCTTGAACTCATGGACATCACCAGATGTTGGGTTTCCTCCTTTTTAATGCTCTGCCAGGCCTTTACTGCAGCGGCTTTCAGTTGCTGTTTGTTTGTGGGCCTTTCTGTCTGAAGTTTAGTCTTCAACAAGTGAAATGCATGCTCAATTGGGTTAAGATCAGGTGACTGACTTGGCCATTCAAGAATTTTCCACTTCTTTGCTTTGATAAACTCCTGGGTTGCTTTGGCTGTATGTTTTGGGTCATTGTCCATCTGTATCATGAAACGCCGCCCAATCAATTTGACCGCATTTACCTGGATTTGAGCAGACAGTATGTCTCTGAACACCTCAGAATTCATTTGGCTGCTTCTGTCCTGTGTCACATCATCAATAAACACTAGTGTCCCAGTGCCACTGGCAGCCATGCACGCCCAAGCCATCACACTGCCTCCACCGTGTTTTACAGATGATGTGCTATGCTTTGGATAATGAGCTGTTTCACGCCTTCTCCATACTTTTTTCTTGCCATCATTCTGGTAGAGGTTGATCTTGGTTTCATCTGTCCAAAGAATGTTTTTCCAGAACTGTGCTGGCTTTTTTAGGTGTTCTTTAGCAAAGTCCAATCTAGTCTTTCTATTCTTGAGGCTTATGAGTGGCTTGCACCTTGCAGTGCACCCTCTGTATTTACTTTCATGACTTCTTCTCTTTATGGTAGACTTGGATATCGATACACCTACCCCCTGGAGAGTGTTGTTCACTTGGTTGGCTGTTGTGAAGGGGTTTCTCTTCACCATGGAAATGATTCTGTGATCATCCACCACTGTTGTCTTCCGTGGATGTCCAGGTCTTTTTGCGTTGCTGAGTTCACCAGTGCTTGCTTTCTTTCTCAGGATGTACCAAACTGTAGATTTTGCCACTCGTAATATTGTAGCAATTTCTCGGATGGGTTTTTTCTGTTTTCGCAGCTTAAGGATGGCTTCTTTCACCTGCATGGAGAGCTCCTTTGACCACATGTTGTCTGTTCACAGCAAAATCTTCCACATGCAAGCACCACACCTCAAATCAACTCCAGGCCTTTTATCTGCTTACTTGATAATGACATAACGACAGACTTACCCACACCTGCCCATGAAATAGCCTTTGAGTCAATTGTCCAATTACTTTTGAGCCCCTGAAATGAAGGGATTGTGTTAAAAAAATCCTTTAGTTGCCTCACATTTTTATGCAATTGTTTTGTTCACCCCACTGAATTAAACCTGAAAGTCAGCACTTCAACTGCATCGGAGTTGTTTCATTTAAAATTCATTGTGGTCATGTACAGAACCAAAATTATAAAAATGTTGTCTCTGTCCAAATATTTATGGACCTAACTGTACATTAGAGATACTTATTAATCCGCAAGGGGACATTCAAATGCATACGGCAGAAAAAAACAAATATATACAAAAATATAACATACCACAATAGAATAAAGCAAGTAACACAATACATATCATGCTAAAAAATAACTGAAGTTTGGTATTACATTATTTGGCTTCTGACTGCAGTGAAGGAAGGGATATCGGGAGAAAGTGCTCAATTGAGTAATGGCAGCAGGCAGAATGGATCTACAGAGGCTCTTCTTATTACAACATGGAGGTATGAGCCTGTGGCTAAAATTACTTTGAAATGGCATCCCCTGAAGGGGGTGAGCAGAACTGTTCAAGATGGCATTCAATTTTACCACCATCCTCTTTTCCACAACAGCCTTCAGAGTGTCCAGAGTCAGTCCTGCGATGGAACTGCTTTACTGATAAACCAAATATTGAATTACTCACCATCGGACTTCGCCCATACTATCTACCATGGGAGTTTAATCAGTTATTGGTGACTGTCGTTTATATTCTGCCGCATGCTGATGTGGGAGCTGCAGCTGAATCAATTCTTGAAACTGCTCATAAACTAGAAACCAAATCACCTGGTTCTTTTAAGCTTGTGATGGGTGATTTTAATTTATGCAGTCTGGAGTCAGTATTGCCAAATTATCATCAATATGTGAATATTAACACTAGAGGGGACAAAACTCTGGACAAGTGCTATGGAAATGTCCCTAATGCCTACATATCGCATCACAGAGCAGCCCTGGGTGCGTCTGACCACGTCGTTGTTCATCTTCTCCCGAAGTACAAACAGAAACTGAAACAAGAAAAACCAGCCATACAAACAACACAAAACTGGTGCAAGGAAAGTGTAGAGGAACTGCAGGAATGCTTCTCCAGTACAAATTGGGATCTGCTGACATCCTCACAGTCACTGTATGAGGCCACCTATACTGTCAGCGAATATATTCAATTCTGTGAGTCTATAATCATTAAGAAAAAATCTGTCAAGGTGTACCCAAACAGTAAGCCATGGATCACTAAAGAGGTTAAAGCATTACTATTGCAAAAGCAACATGCACATCAAGAAAATAAGTTAGAAGATAAGCGAATTTTACAGCAAAGGATTAACAGGTTAATTAAACAAAATAAAAAGATGTATGGGGAAACAATCAAGAGGTGGTTCATTGATAACAATCCAAAGCAGGTCTGGAAGGGACTAAAAACAATTACAGGACTGGGCCCTAAAATGAATGTGGATTTTCCAGCTGACAAAGACCACAAGCTTTTAGCTGATGAACTGTATAACTTTTATGCCAGATTTGAAACAAGTGATTTCAGCACCCAAAATACAGAAATAAAGGAGATGCTTTATAAAAACACCAGGTATTCTGCTGTGATGGGGTTCAGTTTAACTGAAGTGGAAAAAGGCTTGCGGAAGGCCAAAACAAACAGTGCAGTGGGACCAGACAGCATATCAGGTCGGCTCTTAAAGTCTTGCTCTAAGCAGATCTCCCCAGTTTTTCATTTGCTTTTTAACTGGTCTCTGACCTGTGGTATTGTACCAAATCTGTGGAAACAATCAATCATTACCCCTGTATCTAAGGTTTCTAGGCCAAGCTGTTTAAATGATTACAGACCAGTGGCACTTACATCTATTCCAATGAAATGCTTTGAACACTTGGTGAAAAACATTTTAATGACAGAGACAAAGTCTTTTCAAGACAACAATCAATTTGCTTATTGTGCAAACAGAAGTGTGGAAGATGCTCTGCTTGTTATCTTACATCAAATCTATACCTTTCTTGATCAGCCTGGTTCATATGTCAGAGCACTATTTTTGGATTTTTCTTCAATACTATACAGCCTCATATACTGATTGGGAAATTAAACAGTATGAATGTAAACCCATTTATCACACTATGGATTCAGAACTTTCTTTTAAATCGTTCACAGACAGTTAAAGTTCAGGACACTTTTTCAAAAGCTCTTCATTCAAACACAGGAAGTCCACAGGGGTGTGTGTCTTATCACCATTACTGTATACTCTGTACACAAGTGACCTGAGACAGAACAATGACCACTGCTCCATTATTAAGTATGCGGATGACACCATGATCATAGGATGCATATCTGGGGAGGATGAAAGCCACTATCTAAATCAAGTGGACTGTATGGTAAACTGGTGCAATAAAAACTCTCTCACTCTGAATGTAAAAAAGACCAAAGAAATGATATTTGATTTTAAGAGACAGAAATCTGTATGTTCACCTATTGTAGTTCTGGGAGAGGAGGTAGAAATAGTGAATGAATATAAATACTTAGGAACTCACCTAGATAACAATCTTAACTGGAATACAAATACAAAAAAATTATTTTCTAAATGCAACCAGCGCTTATTTCTCCTCCATAAACTCAAACTATTTAAAGTAGACAAGGACCTCATGTTGTCCTTCTATCGCAGTATGATCCAGTCCGTGATCACTTTCAGTTTCATTGCCTGGTTTAATAGTCTGACAAACCAAAACTCAAAAAAAGCTCCAGCAGATTACGAAGTATGCAGCTAAAGTTATTGGGGCTGATGTAGATGATTTGACTAGTGTGTGTCAGAGGGCAATGCTAAAGAAACTGGAAATCATCTCAACTGATGACAGACATCCATTACATGTAGAACTAAACTTCAGTAAATCAGGAAGGATAGTAGCTTTGAAAACCCACACAAATCGCTCCAGAAACTCCTTTCTTCCTAGTGCCATACGACTTTTCAATAAGAAATATCGGAGATAATGTTTAAGGTTTTGATATATATCCTGTTACCTTTTTTTTTTTTTTTTTTTTTTGGTATAAATATGTTTTATCTAACTGCCTTACCTTAGCCTTTCTTATTTCTATTTGTCTGTTTTATTTCATTCTGTCTGTTACCTGTTATTAGATGCAACTGAGAAGACAAATTTCATGTTTTCCTGTGTAAACATGACTAAATAAAGAAACCAAACCAAACCAAAACACACTGGCTACAACGAACTGGTAAAACATTCCAGGCAGTTTGCTGCACATGTCAAAAGATCTGAGTCTCTCCACAAAGTACAGTTTACCCTGAACCTTTTTGTACAACGCCATTGTGTTGTCAGGCCAGTCCAGTGTGCTGTTCATGTAAAAATATGACCTTTGTTTGTATTTTACCTTTTGTCAAGCTCAAAATGTCATTTAAATTGCACCAGATGTCATACCAAAATATCACTCAAGTTAAAGTTCAAGATCGCATAAATTCAATCCTGCTTTTCTTCCAATGCATCATGAACAGCAACATTTTCCCTTCTACATGCCATTTTCTGTATTTATGCCACCTTTAATGTTTCTTGCATTATAAAGATAGTAGGTATACAGCCTTTTACATCATGTTTGGTGGCATCTTTAATGTTCAAATTCTCCACCTGAAAGAACAAACATTGCTTAAGTAGAACCTGTGCTTCACCAACAGCGACTCCTGGCATATTCTGCACCACTTGTATCAGCGTGAAAGTGCAGTTTATTAGGTGTAGTGAAAACGAGATGTAACAGACGGATTCTGACAGCTTGCACAGGATGGTGAATTTTGGCACAAAAGCCATGGGCTTTTGTTTAATAAAATTTTCAAATATATAGATCATCACAACAACTAGTGATGACCTTAAAATTAAATATTTAACAGTATTTCATTAAATTAAGTGCACTGTTAGAGTCATACATTATATTTTTACAAACAAGTGGGTAAATTAACTAATAGTCCACTGAGTACTGAGACTAAATGAAGTAAATGGTCGTACAGTAGCCTGTTATCTTGATATTACAACCTAAAATTACTTGAGGATACTGAATTAAGTTAATTACCACTTTAAATTATGTTCCTAATTGGTATTATTTTAATCAAGCTCCACAACATAGCAGCCTCTCAAGCAAAATTTTAGCAACATCCAGGTTCTCATCCTGTTTACTATTTTTCCTCTAAAACGAATATAGAAGAACCCAAAATATTCAGGTTTTTCAGAGGTAAAATGAAATCACTTAAAATTAAAGTCAAGGATGCAAGTTTTATTCTGTTCCTGTCAGCCCGGCTCAGAATTTTATTTAAAAAAATTAAAAAATAACCTTTTTATGATCTCTTGTCAAGAGGATTCTTACAATTGTTTTTTTTTTACTTTTGTAGATCACATACTGAATATGTGGCTGCAGTTTGAGCAGATTCTTTCCTTGTTATGCCTATTTGTTTAAACCCGGATTTTCCACATATGAAGCTCAGGTTGCCCAGATGTTCTCCGTATACATGCAGGTCAGCTTATGTTCTGCACATATGGGGTTTGCCATATGAGCCGCACATGGGCTGGCCCAAGGAAATATGAATTTCGGCTAACACACATGGACTCCCTACTGGGAAAATGAGGGTTGTCCTATCTCCAGCGGGCCCAGGTCTTGCTCATATTGGGGCAATTTGGGCTTGCTACTTAGGACCAGCCGAACAAATTTAATAGGTCAGTAAATTTAAGGACAAGAATGTAGAGTTAAAGTTAATAGTTGGGTAGCATATTGATGTTATGGTTAGCATGGCTGCTTCTCAGCTACGAGAGACCGAGTCTGAATCTCATCTGAGACATTTTATGTGTGGAGTTTGTATGTTCTTTGCTAATTGTGAGTGGATTGTTCCTGGGGTTCTGCACTTTTCTGCTGCATCCCAAAGATGAGTCTGTTAACTTAGCCAGCATCTCTAATCTGTCCCCGATGTGAATGTGGGTGTGTGCTGCAATGCGCTAATGCCCCATGCAGGTTTAGTTCTTGCCTTGCTCTTAAGGCTAGCAGAACAAGCTCAAGTTGTCCACAATCAAAAAATGGATTAAAGGAGTATAAAAACAAACAGATGGATATTCACCGTGCCATTCCAGGGTGGGTCTTTCTAGGATATGCAATGAATAACTGGGTTTACATTCAAATGAATGGGTGGGTAATCACAGTGATCACCTGCACAATCCACTTTACAGTACAAGTAACAATGCTGCAGAAACGATTTTCTGTGGTACCCATTCAATAGACTGATGGTTTCTCATTACCCTTGTTGTGAATGTTTTCTTCACAGATGAACTTAGACACAGGGCCATCACCACAGAAAGTGCTCAAGGGAATTATACAGTAAGACTTGTGAAATACAAGAAAGTTGGAGTCAAAAGATGACAGAGGTCAAACATTTTTACAGTGTATGGGACAAATTGCTGCTATATGTCATTCACCGCTTTGTGGATTTAACTGCTTCTTGTCTGAATAGTTCTTAAGCAGTTGACTCTCAAGGTTACTGAAAACCTGTTAGAGAAACTCTTTTTGTATAAAAAGTGTGTCTTTTTATTACTAGAAAGGCCTAGGTTCAAATCTCAGCTTGGACAATATCTTTGTGGAGTTTGCATGTTTTCCCCATATCTTGTGATGTTTTTCTTCCACAGCTTAACAATACAATATGTGCATCAGAGAGACAACTCCAAAATGGCCCTGGTCTGAGTGACATTGTGTCTCTGAGAATGTCTCATGTGGACTGGTATCTGTCTAGGTTTGGTTTATGACCGGTGCCTGGTGTGGCCGCTATAGACTCTGACTCATTCTTTTGAGCTACAAACCCCTTTGGCATGGCTGTCCCGTTTGCAGTATTTCACATATTTATGCCTCATTTTTAGTAGCAGAACTACTACTTGCAGATGACCCTAGACATTCCAGTTAAACTTGTTGTACTATACGTGGGTACTTTTAAAATGAGAGAAAATCATAAAAACAGGTGATTACAATATCATAACATGTGATAGGACAATGGAAAGGTAATTTTTGTGATCAGCAGGCCACAATCCATTAGTTACATCCAAAAGCGTTCAGGAAGCGAAATCTTCATTGTTAAGTTTTATTCGGGGTGCTCAGAAAGCAGAAATAATGAGTTAAATCCAGATTTCACTTCACTTTGAATGAAACTTTTTCTTGTTTGCGATAACATTTTTATTATGTAAAATATAATCCTACCACCTGTTCTAAGGAGACAAACAAGTAAGCGTTACATTGTACTATGCACAGAATATACTATAAACACATGACAATAATTCTAACATGACTTGAAACAACTGAAATTGAGTCTTCACCCCTCATCCCCTTCAATTTGGTGTTTACTGTTTTTGAAACCTTATACTAGCATTTGACAGACTGAAGACAAAAAAAGCAGGAGTAACTGGCACAGCCTGAGAGCAAACTCTGAATTAGCTACTCAGTTATGCCATGGCACCAGTACACTTGTTGGCCAGCCATCCATACATCATCCTCCATACAAGTATTCTAACTGGCGCAGCCAAAGATTACTAGAAGGTCCTTCGATTTTCTGGCATTTTCTAACTATTGAAGTTGTCTTTGATTGTCTGTCAAAATGCGACAAAGTTGTGATAATTTTGTGGCTTAAATAGGACACTTGGAGTTGTAATAAAAATGCTTTATGTGTGGGAATCGCGTCATCAGTCATACCCGGTAATTCCTAGTCGTATAGTTCAATGCTGTCAGAGGTTGCAAGATTCAGCAGTTGCCATCATTAAATATGACAGGCCCTCTAACTGTAATTCATTTCAGATCATGCAGGGTGACACCAGCTTTACTATTCAGATGGGAGTGTGGACCGCAGGATTTAGTCCTCCTATTTATGGACCATGAATTTGCTTAGTGGTTGTTTCATCTCTCCCATGTACAGATGTTTTCACTCCTCACTGCATTACACTGCATTGGCAGTGCTATTGCTTTGAAGTAATTGAACACCATTGATTGATATGAGGTGGACTGGATCTGTAGTCGGGACACACACAATCCCCGTTTGATCACTGTCGTTTATCAAACCATCTAGTTCTGCATTTGAAATCTGTGTTCTACTATCAGGTCCAACAAAACTACCCTCTTAAAATTTAGCCTCAGACAAACCCGCAAACATTTCTCAAAAATAATTTAAACAGTCTCCGCCTATTGATGGGACTTTGACAGACTACTTCATTGTAATAATAATAATAATAATACATTTTATTTATATAGCACCTTTCCCATGCTCAAGGCACTTTACAGAATTTAAGAAGAACGGCAAGGTATACAGTATATAGCATTGTACAAACTGGATAAATAAATAAAGAAGATTAAGACAGTTGAGGTAGGCTGCCACCCTGCCCGGGGTTGGTTTCCTGCCTTGCACCCTGTGTTGGCTGAGATTGGCGCCAGCAGACCCCCGTGACCCTGTAGTTAGGATACAGTGGGTTGGATAATGGATGGATGGATGGATTAAGACAGTAAATTCAGAGAAAAAAAGCCTAACAGACAACAAATTGATGGTATAGGATGCATACACACAGGTTACATGAGCATCTTGACATAGAGGTAAACTGAGAGAAGGGTAGTAAAGTCAAGTAGAGCTAAAAGCCTTCATAAACAGATGAGTTTTGAGTTGTTTTTTAAAAGAATTCAGAGTCAGGAGTCAGCTGACCTGATTAATTTTGGTAGGTCATTCCAGAGTCTGGGCGCTATACAGCTGAAGGCCCTGCTGTCACCCATGGAGTGTAGATTAGTGTGGGGCACAACAAGATTGCCATAATCAGAGGACCTTAGTGGGCAGACAGGCACATAGTGATGGAGAAGGTCACTGATGTAGTTTGGCACAAGGCCATTTAAGGCTTTGTAGGTTATTAGTAGGATTTTATATTCGATTCTGTAGGACACAGGGAGCCTGTGAAAGCAGAGTAGGATGGGTGTTATGTGCTCACTGCTTGCAGCCGAGTTTTAAATAAGCTGGAGCTGTGATATAAGATTAGAAGGGGCACCTGCCAGTAGGGAATTACAATAATCGATGTGGGATGTGATAAAAGCACGAACAAGTTTCTCAGCATTAGAGAAGGAGAGGAAGGAGAGAACACGGGATATGTTACAGAGGTGAAAGTAGGAAAGTTTCTTAATGTGATTTATGTGGGCGAAATAAGAGAGGAAGGAATCAAAAATGACACCAAGATTCTTTGCAGTAGAGGCAGGTCTGATGAGATCACCGCCAAGATTGACTGGGAAGGAGCTCATTTTATTAAGTTGCACTTTAGTCCCAATTTGCAGGAGGTCAGTTTTGTTGCAATTTAGTTTTAAAGAGTTCTGCTCCATCCAGGTATTAATTTCACTGAGGCAGGTTGTGAGCTGAGAGAGCTCTGATGAAGTTCCACTTTTAACATTGAAATAGTGTTGAGTATCGTCTGCATAAAAATGATAACCCAGTCCAAAGCTGCAGATAATATGGCCAAGGAGAAGCATATAAATACAGAAGAGAAGAGGGCCGAGGACAGAGCCCTGAGGAACTCCTTGTGTGACTTGTATAAACTAAATATGAAACAATGGTAGGAGTACTTCATCTAGTCCCACCAAGCTGGTCTGATGCTATTTTTGGCACCAAGCTGTAACTTTTTTCTTTCTAGCTGGCCATTCCTTCTGAACCCAAATATCAATTCTTGGCTCTGTTGTCCCCTTTCCAGAGAAAATCTGGGAATTGTGTGTATCATGACTGCGGACTCGGTGAGATACACACAGAAATTTCAGGTATCCACACGAACCAATGATGCTCAAAGTAGTTAAAGCTGTTAAAAAAATGCTTGCTTTAAAAATAGATTTCAGTATTCAGATATATCAAAATTCAAACAAAGCATCATTAAAATAAAATATTGATGTTTAGTTATAGTGTGAAAACAATTTTAAAAAATGGCTAATTGACAGCTAAAAATATGTTTTGTGATGGGGAATTCAGCACCCAAAAACGTTCAAAAACACGTGAAACAATAAAGACACTTTTTTGCAAATTATATCTGATAAGTTAAAAAAAAAAACACTAAAGAAATTGTTTGTTGTCACTTTATAAACCAAGCACTATGAATGATGTCCTCCAGAATCTCAGGGGATTGCTGGCAAGGCAAAATAATGACACCTTTCACTCTTCTTGACAAAAGTAAGTTTGAGTCAGGTTATTTATTTATTTATATATATTTTTAAAACTTCTTCATTAAAAACTTGTAAACTTATGTGAAATTTGATTTTCTAAGAATTGGCTTGGTTGAGAAACATTTTTTGGATATGGGCCACGAAGTCCACTGAAAGACACGTACAGAGACTTTTTGCCTCCTTTGCTTTGTGTCATTTGATGACATGTTTTGTTTCTTTCTCTTTCTATTTTCTGTTATTCTTTGTTTTTGATTCTAATAGAACATTCTCTGTCACCTGTTTACTGAACTGACTGAAACTGAGTCTTCATCCCTCAACCCCACGATTCAGGCATTCAGGTTTTTCTCTACTAACGTTTGATGCACTGAGGACATAACAGAGCAGGAGTAACTGGTGCAGCCCTAGAGCAAACTCTGAATTATCTCCTTAGTTATGTCATGGTTCCTGTAAATATACAGAGTAGCCATCCATACATTGTCCTCCATTGTCGTATACCTGTTAGCGCAGCTGAAGGTTAATAGTAGTTCCTTCGATTTTGTCAGAATCACCATAGCCAAAGTATTTCATATCATTTTTGTCCACAATATTTCATATTATTGGAATACCGAGTCGTCCTGATTACTGTGAGTGATCAACCTCCCAGTAAACTACTGCTTTGTGTTTCAGCTTAAAGATGCAATATACTTTAGTTGTTCAGATTAATATGCTTACAGCTGAAGTGCATGCCTTCCTTCCCACTAAAAAGGGTAACGTGTTTTGAATTCCTTGAATAATATCAGGGAGGACGAGTGTATGGTGCCCTTTCCTGGAAAGACCCGCAGACACCTGGAGAATGTGGAAAATCTATCCGGATAGTGACTAGGTGTGCTGCTGCCAGGTGGCCAAAACATCTCTTTTTTTTTGTACTTTTTACACATGAATCAATGGATCATAAATGAACAATGACAAAATCCAATAAATGTTTTTATTTATTTCGGCATAGACTTTGTACAGGTGACTGGGCTGGGATTTCAGTTAAGAAGTTTGGTCCTGTGCATGAGATAATCATGATTTTAGCTGCCTCACGCAGCTTTGAAATGGAGCACTTCTTGTCCCTTGTGAGGTTATTTATTAGGGGCCAAACAGGCCCTAAATCATATGTTTTTGTGCATAATCTATTGGTTTATACTTGAATTCTATTGGTTTAAGAGTACTGGCACTTTCATGTATACTTCACTGATCTGCATATTTACAATTCTGGTTTCATTCATATGAACTACATTGGTTTGTTACTGTAAGGTTATCAGTTTGTGTATACTTACTACTGGTATGCAAATACACTATACTGATTTGCACTTTTATATCACTAATTCTAGTGCGTTTGTTATTGAGTAGGAGATATATATTTTAGATTTTCTAAGAGATATATGTTAGATAGTTGTCTGTGATATCTTGATTGATTGTTTTTATCTTAAACAGGATAAATGTATTAGTTGGTTCTGGAAAGGGAGAAAGGGAGATAGGTGGAGAAATAAAAGTGATGTAGCTTGGTGCACAAAAAAAAAGGTTGAAAAGGAATACTCAACTTCAGTGTCTTTACTCATCTTTTACAAATCTTATAATTGGTTTGTGAGTAAACTGCATCAGTTTACTCCTTATGTTCTTAGTTTATGTATGAAGTATATTGGCTTGCGTTCATATACTACTGGTCTGCTGGTCTACCAATAATTTTTTGTATGCATTATATTGGTTTCATGCACGTCTTGTACTGGTTTCACGTGGGTAGTATGTCAGTCTCGTGTATGAACTCTGCTAGTTTTTAAGTATTGTGATGGTTGGCTGGCAGCTCAACCCAGACGAAACCCCCAGGACGCTAGATGGCGACTTCCCTGCAGCTTAGCGGTGCCCCAGATTCCTGCAGGGCACTATGGGAGATGGAGTTTGGCTTCACAGCCCTGCTGGATACCGTGGGTGCCACCAGGTGACGCTGTGGGGAGACACGGGGATTTCTGCTTCCAGTATAGCAGTATAGAAGGACAGAAGTACTTCTGGGCTGAAGAAAAATTTAATTCTCCATCTGACCCGGAAGTGCTGACAAGTCACGTGAACAGAAGAGGAGAAGCACTTCCGGGTCATGAACTATATAAAGGACTATGGGAGACCCAGCAAGAGAGCTAGAGTTGGGAGGGAGTGTGACAGAGCTACTGGGAGGAAAGGAGGAGAATTATTGTGTTATTATTGTCTTTGTATGGTGGCGAAGGTGTTTCGAGGCACCACTAGACTTAAAGAGAAGGAATAAAAGATCCTTTTGGTGCTTTTACCTGGTGTCTTGGGCGTTTGTTTATTGGGTTTGAGGAGCGACAGCGCCCTCTAGTGTCACAGTGTGCACTATTGCTTACGTGAAAATTGTACCTGTTTTTCCGTGTAATCGGTTCTGCGTGTGAACTACTGTTGATTGGTTGTTCACGTGATATTCAGTGGTAATGGGAGGGGTGGGAAACAGGAACCTCAGTGCCAATAGAGTAATTTCAAGAGTGTGAAAAGGAGAGGGTAGAAGATTAATTATTTTTAAAAACTGCTCAATGTTTAGTGTTTTCACACAATAGGTTTATGAAATTGCTTCTTGGTAATGATTTTAACAGTATTTTCCCGTAAGTCTGAAACAATCACAAGGCTGACTTTGGGTACGTATTCAAATGTTGCAGTATTCTTTTTTTTCCCAGAAAATAATTTTGATTAAAAGTTTCATACCTGTACTAGAAGAAAAATAATGCAGAGGAAAAGTGCAGTTGTAACAAGTTTTATTTTAAGAAAATGTATATAACATGTTTATTTACTTTTTTTTTTTTTTATAAGTACTGTCAGTCGTTTTCTAACCCCCTATGCTAAACAGAGTCGCGGGGGTCTGCTGGAGCCTATCCCAGCTAGCATAGGGTGCAAGGCAGGGAACAAACCCTGGACAGGGTGCCAAGTCAATCAAAGACACACACAGACATTAGGGCCAATTTAGAATCACCAGTTCACCTAACCTACATGTCTTTGGACTGTGAGAGGAAACCAGAGCACCCAGAAGAAACCCATGTAGATGCAGGGAAAAATGCAAACTCCAGGCAGGGAGGATCTGAGACACAAACCCTGATCTCCTTTCTATGAGGCAGCAGCACTGGTCCCTTAAAAACATTTAGCTTCTGTATTTGGATATACTGTAATCCTTTGAACAACCAGTGTCAATAAACTGGAAGGCTTAAACAAATGGCTGAATAGTCAGAAAATGGATCTTATTTTTAATGTTCATATTTTAAAAAGAATTATTGACAGAACCAATGAAAGTACTACAATAATTTGCATTTAGATGTGGTTCAAAACAAAAAAATTACTTTGAGCTGTTAACTGATTAGTATTTCACAGTTTATTCAACTATTTCTGTTACACAAAAAACTGTAATAAACTAATTGAAATATTTTATATAGGTATGTGATTATTAAGACTTATTAAAATTAATCACAAAGTTATTTCTGTTTTATAGAAACTAAGTGTCAAACAGGATGGATGGGTATTCTGACCAAGAAAGGGGAAGGTTCCTTGCCTGGACAGGAAGCCCCAGGTGGATGGACAGGTGTCCTGGTCAGATTTGTTTTCAGTACCTTTCCTGGCTGGGATAAAATGGAAAGAGAGCGAAGGACCGTCTCTGGGGGCTGTTTTTTTATCCCAGTAGGATAGGTGACAGCTTCTCTTGGGCAGAGCTCCCATTCATACTTCTGCAGAGAACATTGGGACATGTAGTCTTAGAGAACAACCCTGCAGGGGTGTGTGGGTGCCACCAGAGGGAGCTATAAGAAAAGTGCACACCTTGAAGGAAGTTCCACCTGACCAGGCAGTGCTGCCATGCTGTAATCATTTGACACTGGGAATACTACCGGGCATCATCCAGGTGAGCAGAGTCAATGGATGATGCTTACCTGGAGGAGGGATGGAGGATTTATTGTGGAGAGAAGTCTGCTTATGGAGGATTAAAACCTGTATAAAAAAAAAAAAAAAAAAAAAAAAAAAAGGTACCGAATTTAATAAACCACCTTTATTGAAGCCTTTTAACCAGGGTGAGCAAAATCGTTCCTGCAGAGCTGCAGGTTTTTGTTCCAACTCAGAACACTTCAGCTTCATTTTAGTTGTCTTGCTTGTTAAGATTTTGAACCCTTAATTGCTTATTTTAGTCTTAACAGGCTGTATTCTAAATTTTTAATTTTAGCCAATGTATGAAAAAATAGTGGTGCTGGTCAAGTGGAGTTGGAGTTTCGATCGAACAGTCGAAAATTCAGGGCAAACAAACATTTATTTAATAAAAAAAAAAAACGAATTTATAATTGAAACTTTGTTAAATTCTTCATCATTTAAAATAGAAATTTGGCAAGATATGCTTTTCAGTGATTTGGCAATACTGGCTCAGTGGAAAATGCATTGGGCTTTTCTAAGGAAGACCAAAGGCTCGATTCTCCAATAGACAAACACATTTCCAGTACTTCACACGTGTACACTTTGACCATAGTTAGGATTTTCTGAAATGAGAAGTGAACATGAATGAATTGTAGGTTTCATTTTAAGATCATAGTTTCGATTCCACTCAAGTCACCTTTCCACCAAAGTCAAGGTGTAAGTTACGTGCTAAGGTTTCGTCATATGTGACTAAAAATAAGATTGTCGGTCACTCATAAAGGAATTCATTTAATTCAAATTCCCTCATACAACTCACTCCCTTATTCGAGAGTAGTATGCTTAATCAGTTTTGGCACCGAAATATTTCACCTGCTATACAGTATATCTTCATTTCTGGTGCAGTGTCCAGTCACCAGAATGGAAAAAGTCAAAATCATACTTTAGACTAAAAGGGCCAGAATGACTAAAACATGGTCTTACCCCAACCAAAACCACCAACACACGCAACAAACTAGCTATAGTTTTGTCAAAAATAGATTTATTTTGTACATGCTCAAGTTTAAGTTCAATCAAGTCATTACATAATGAAGTGTATCCAAGTGCTTTATCATTATCTAGTTTTTTGAAAACACAATTTCAATTGGTAATGCAAAGCAGACTAACCAGCAGTGCCAGATTACACCCAAGCAGCATCAAGCTGTTCAATAAATCAGTTACAAAACAGAATTGAAATCACCTATCAGGATTTCACCATTAAAATGGTTAAGGCTTTTGTTTTGGTGATGCCAATACACAATCAACACTCTTCCCTAGTGGCAATGAGATAAACTCCAGGAGACAATCCAGAACCTTAAGTAATGAAGTACATAGGACGGCAGACACACAAATAGTTTGGTTCATTCAAGTGTGACAAAAGTTGCATCAGTAGCCACTCCACAATTATTATCCTTCATGGACATCAATATATAGCCATCATTACCCCAGTAGGTTGACCAAGAGTTTTTAATAAGCCAGTACGGTTCTCCATTAAGGACACCAAAGCCAACAGCAAGAACTGCATGATCAAGATTTTGTGGTTTACTGCCTGGAAAAGAAAACAGAAGTAGTTAGTGCCATGACTGGAATAAATCAAGTTGTTATTTGCACATTCACCTTCTCCAAGAATTGACTATAAAATTAAAAAAGGTTTATAAAATGAGAAGTGCAAATGCAGCTGGTTGATAAGGGTCTATGGTCTACTTTCCTTGGGCATCCAAAGGCACACACCCATCAATATTTTCACCTCCCTTGTTGTTTCTCCTTCATTCTTCATTATCATTTAATTTTTGCTTCACATGCCTGCCCTGAATTCATTGCTTTCTAATACCAGTATAAAATTAGCACACAAGAACTCCACAGAGGAATTAGCTGATCTTTTCCTTATCATGAGGTAAATGAATAGATCCCCACACCTTAATCACAAAACCTTCACTATCCTACTATTCACCAACTGCCCAACACCACACCATCTATACATAAAAACAGTAGGTTCTCCATACCCACCTTACTCCTTCCCATATGCTTTTCTTATATCTACAAACTCCTGCACAAATTTTCTGTCACTTGTGTTTTCTTCCAATTGTCTCATGACAGCATTGACATCTATCTTGGTCATGAAACCAGAAATGGCTTTTTTACAATTTTGTTTTTCTAGCACCATCTTGTGGGCTTTCTCCGATTGCATCAAGAACTAACCCCATACTCCAAAGGATTACTCTTTCTTTTGTAGATTGAAATAGCTAATTTAAAAAAAAATTCTGTACGATCTTACTTAAGTTTATTTATTTTACAATCACATTTCAGGGCCACCGATTTATTTTATTAAAATAACTTGTGCTTTGTGGGTCCAGCTATATGGGAACAAATCCTGCATCTAAATCAATCAATCAATCAATCATTCTCCATGTGGAGTTTATAGATTCTCCCCATGTCTGGATGTCCAACCAAGGTTATCCTCCCATACCAAGAATACTTGCTTGTTAAGTGAAATAATAATTCTACATTTGCTCCAGGAGTGTGCACTTGAGAATGGGTACAGCATGAACCAGTACTCCGTCCAGGAATAGTTTACAGCTTCCACATGATCCTGCTGGGCTAAATTTGACACCCTAATATTTTTCAAATCTGAATAATTCAGCTTATACAGCTTAACTTACAAACTCTTATGAAAAATGTTGCCTATTGATGACATACTTCACAATCGGAAACTCTTGAGGTGGTATAGTAAAAATATCTTGTGAGAAAGTGTAAACTAAGAGCTGGATGCAAGTTTTCACTACAGTTTGACCACCACTACTCAATGATAAGTAATACAAAAAGGTACGGATTAGCATGACAAACCAAATACCAGTTTAAAAACCAGCAGTAAAGTGGTGAAGTGTAATTACAAAGTGATTTAAAAAAAAAAATCCATATTGGTCCCCTTTACTAGCAAAGCCAAAACTTCCACTATTACATGCTAACCACAGCAACAATCATTCTTAGCAGGTTTCAAACTTGCAGTATATTTCTAAAGCTGTTTAAATATAAAACCACTTATTCACAGAATAAAAATAGCCCAAAGTATTACAGTTGATCATCATATACAGCTTCACTTACCACATTGAGGCTCATAGTAAACACCATTACTATAGAAAACAAAGGACTTGTGGGATGCATCAATGCTTACTGCCACAGGTCCATTTTTAAAAATGGCAGTTTTCAATGCTTCCAAATCTCCGGAGGTCACATTAGTGTAACTTTTCACCTTAGCAGTCATTTCAGATTGGTTGAAGTGACAATATCCATTCTGAAATTTAAGAAATTGAAATGAAAGCTTTAAAACATCCTAAATTTTACTTATGCTTCTGACCAGCAATGTCTTGGGAAGTGTGACCATTAAAACACAAGTAGTTTATCTTCTATAACAATGACTAAAACAATTTAGATGCATGGAATGAAATACATTTTTTCCATCTAACAAGTATTAGTACAATTATTCCATCTCCCACACTCAAAGCATAAAACTTGTGTAATAGCAAACAAGAGTTTGAGATGTACTAGTATGGCATTTCACACTGTCTAGTCCAGTCTTCTCTCAGCTGTATGCCTTTAAGTTCAAAATCTACAAACACAGTGACTGGATTTTTTTTTTTTTTTTTTTAAATAAACAAATAAATAAAACAAAACACCACACCCCCTCTTACCTGCCCCATGTATGGTCCGTAAGACTCTGCTGTAGCAATCCCACCATGCTTCATCACCCATTCATAGGCTCTCCATTCTTCTCCTCCATCACAGCCATTGTTCCCAAAGCCCCAGGAGCAGTCAACCAACATTTGCTGGGACAGTACCACCAGAGATCCAGTCTACAAAAGGAAAGATATCATGCATATATATGTCTGAAATGAGGAATGAAATCATATTTAAATACTAGGAGGCTTTGCCCCCTGCTCGCTTCACTTGCCAACCCCTGTGCCAGCGCTACACGCTAGCCTTTTTGTGGTTCTGTCGCTCATGTATGGGGATGCGGATGTAAAATTTAAACAGATTTTAATTTTCATTTGACATGTTACATTTGTATCATCGTGATGAATAACTGCCAGTGATTGAATTTTGTTTCTCTCTCTACTATATAAAACAACTTTTTCAAATGTTTGGCTTCGAGATTTGTTAATCATCTTTGCAAAAGCTATTCTTATGGTAAACTTAACGTTTTAATACAAATGGCATATCAAGATCTCCTTTGTTGTCTAATGTTATCTGCAGAAGATGCACTACATTACCTTTCTTGGATACATCCTTCTTTCTACAGTAATTTGTGCGGTGGAAGACCAGACTGTGTTAACAGTTGTAGATATTCTTCAGGATATTGTAAGTTGTTGTTTTCATCTTCCGCACAATCACCACCAACTATTTTAGCATAGTCTATTGATACGCATTTAACCATGTTGCCAATCGACATTTTTGGCGTAAATCCATTTGACTTCCTCATTTCTAGGTGCTAGGATTGCCCGTGTACTCATTTTTTCTGTTGATAACCCTTTGTGATGAAATTCTTCATCAAGATTTGGTCATAAGTCTTCATAATTGGGAACATTAAAATTTATAAGAGATGAGAGCGCAGGAAGCGTGTCTGACGAAAGCATTCACAAGAATTAGAGGGAAGATTACCATGGTCTTGTTTGAAAATGGTTAATAGGAGGGTGTGACTTGAAAGAATCTCATGGCAATATTCTCGTCTCGCAGGACTTGGGGGAAAAAATCTTTTCCAAAAAGTCTTGTCAAAAGATGTTTTTTTTTTTTATATAATAGAGAAACATAAAAAGGTAAATGTATAAACAAATAGCATAGCCCAGAATTATAGGACATATATTAGATAGAAGTCATGTGTGAGAGCAAACAAATTCTTCTTGGACATAATGGGTCAAGACATGAACCATTATATCAAACTGACCATTGTGCATACTGCTGAGTACATTAGTTTGCTGCGGCATCTCATTATGAGTGGGATTATGGGTTAGAGAGAAAGCATAAAAAGTAGACAGAGATTCAGTGAAAAGTTTAATTCCAGACATGCTCACTCAATAGGTCTATGAGTTGTACTGCAACATTTTGGCACTGGTGTAGACAGACACAATCAGATTGTTCAGACTACTTCAATTACAGAACAAGGCTGACATCACATCGGAATCTTCCTATCAGAACTACTGATAAAGACAAAATGTTATCAGGCCTAATAAAATGAAAACTCTAGTCACAACATTTATAATTTCTCTCATCTTTTAAAAAAAGAATAAATAAAACAAAACTACTTTACTGCAAACCAAGTCAAAAGCACATTCTATTTGCCTACCTCCCAATACAGAGGTTTCTGCTAGAAAAGTTTTGCTTCAAAGCACAGTGTCCTCTCAATCTAGACAGTTTGCAGTTCCAATGCCTGCCAGCTGAAGTCACCCTATTAGCCATACTATAGAATTTATACCATACACAGATAATGTCAACAAAACATCGAGAAATTAAATGAAACACCTTATATGAAAGGGGGAGAGTATAGTTTGAAACAACTAGATCCTGTATATCAATTCTACATATTATGTCTCTATGGGATCAAAACAGCCGATGACATGTGCTGGTTCCAGTTTCTACAGCCATTTTTCTGAGGGGTTGTAATATACAAATGGAATATGTCACAATGTGTCATTTTTCCTTCAAGTTTAAAAGTAGTAACATGAAAATGATCTCACTGTACACCATTTTTAGGGAAGCTGGCCTATAAATGTGTGAACCACCTATTGCAATAGCCATGCCTGTCAGTCTGTATGAAACAACTCGGCCCTCATGAACCAATTTTGTTGAAAGGGGGCACACTCATTCTTCAAATCAACTGTCTCAATAAATTTAGCTGATGTATCTTAAAAAGATTGCACCATACAACATTTTGTTTTTTAAAAAATCTTTAAAATTTCAAAATACCACATTGAAAAGGATTGGTAAATTGCAATCTTAAAAACAGGCAAACATTCTGGGTGACTTCAACTATGAAGTAGTTTACCATTTCAAATTTTAACTTGAGGAGTTATTTCAACTTGGATATTTTGTATATTTTCCCCTTTTACTCATCTGACAGCTGTGGGGATCCCCAGTGTAAGTTAGTCAAAACTCTGGCGGATATCCATGAGTGCAAGCTGCACATAGAGAAGCACATATGCAATAGTCAACCTGTCTGGAAATGAATGGAAGAGGAAAGAAACTATGCAAGTGCTACTCAGTAAGCATTGACTGATCTAACAGTATGGACTACCTCATGGCTGGATTATCTGCATGTTATTATTGTAAACAACAGAAGTTATCAACCTGCAGCTAAAAGATGTTTGAACAAATTAGTAACACATGAAGGTGCATCTCCAATAAATGATATAAAGATAGCATGAGGTTAGAAAGGGATCTGCAATTTTTGTATACCCTCAGAAGATCAGAGTCATGGAGCATATAACAAATACCATACAGTGTTTAACAGTTTCTATGGTGCACAGAGGGCTGAGTGCCACAAATAATAAGGAGGAAGCAGACCTCCAGCTTGGGCCATGTTAGTGGCCTAGCAGTAGAACATTTGACAAAGAGTTCTAGTTACCTCCTGAAGAACTGCTTTTCCTTCTGTGCATTTGAGACAAAAATCTTTTAACTGTCACCATTGGTATTTCTGTTATACAATAAATCATTTTCTTTAACTGTTCTTAGTTTATAGATAGTTTTTAATGAATTACCATATATACTCGAGTATAAGCCAACCTGAATATAAGCTGAGGTACCTAATTTTACCTACAAAAACTGGAAAAACTTATTGACTTGAGTATAAGCCTAGGGTGGGAAATGCAGCAGCTACTGGAAAGTTTCAATAATCAAAATAAATACCAATAAAATTACCATACATTAATTGAGGAATCAGTAGGTTAAATGTTTGGGTATTTATTTCAAAGAAAAACAGTAAAGTAGCTCTGTAAGTGGAGAAGAGGTTCAACAAAAACAATATGGTATCTCTCTCTCTCTTGCATGCACACGTCTCTGTGTGTGTGTCTCTCTCTCTCTCTCTCTCTCTCTCTCTATGCACGACTGAACACGTACGAAAATCATTGGCGCGTAGAAACCGAAAGGGAAACTGGCTTGTTTGTATACCGAGGGGCAGCGGGACCTGACTCGAATATAAGCTGAGGTGGACGTTTTTCAGTACATTTTGGGTGCTGAAAAACTCGGCTTATATTCGAGTATATACGGTACTGTGTTTTAACTAATAGCTGGATACAGAACTTACTTGAGGCACCCTTTTTATGGAGTAATATT